>NW_008615389.1:88381-129825 GCF_000691845.1 Merops nubicus
TCAGCAGATAAATTTAATGCACACAGAACAGATTTTTTTAAAAAAAATTCTCATAGCTACCATATAGATCACTTTCACACTACCTGGTTATGTTCCTTCTACACAATATAATGTTTTATTTAACAAATCACTTTCATTTTCATTATTTTAACAAATTACTTTCAGTAGACTTAGTGACTATGTTTTCAAATCAAATAAAAGTTCCCTTATTCTTCAGTAAAAATGGATATAATCTGAGTTGAAATGAGACATTAAGTCACCCATCAGTTTACAGCCACCTTCATTTTTAGATTCTGATCACCTTTTGTTTGGACAATTTAAAATATGATTTTTAAGAATTTAGAAGTACTTTTATTTTTTAACGTTCCATAGTAATTTCAGATGCTGGTTTAGCCTCCTAATTATGCACACAAGTTTGTGAAGAACTATGCTGCACGAAGAACTATGAAGAAGGTTATGATTCCATGTATTTAAACATCTTCTCCAAGTCAGGGAGAGCCTTATAACTTCTAAGGAATACATTTAATGTACTTTTGTCTCTCCCTGGGGAAAGGAATATGAGAGTAGAAGAAATAAATTAAATATAACAATATGATTCTTTTCCTTTACTATCCACCATCAATTTGAAATTTGAGAAATTAAATTAAATTTACCAGTGCTGCGCTGCTCAATATTATTATAAAAATGATAAAATTTTCAAACCAGCTGTGTTTAACAATTCTGTAACAGGTTTTTCTAAATCTCCACCACATTCTGCCTGGAAACTTAGTGATATCCACTGCACAACATGGGGAACACACAAGACAACCTGAAAAGAGAAACAACATATTGGTTCCATGGGAAACATTGAGACATGGAATCTAAAAAGTGTAGGACATCTTTAAATGAGCTTATACAGACCATACAAAGAATGGGGTGTTTTCCCTAAGGGGTGATCCTGTGGGTAAAATGATCTAAAGCTAAAGAAAAGACAAAAATTGTAGGCCAAAATAATGTTTTTTAATAGAGCAACTCATACATGGAAAAAGAAAAAGAACACATCACTTCTGTCTAAAAAACTTGCTTATTTTATTTTCTGCATTTAAAAGAGATATTATGGTACTAGTGATTTAGTATATTATTATTTTATTGATTATTTCACTTGGTTGCACTGCATAGATGTTACAAGAAGATTCTCTGTTTTACACCACAAACACTTCATTAACCTTCAAAGGCAGCAAGATTGGACAGTGAGAATCAGTGGATTCTAATTAAGTGGATTAAAGGTAAGTGTCCACACTGGGAGGAGCTGCACAGCCCTCTGGATTCCATTAGCTATAATGACCAGAGATTCATCCACTGTACTGGGAGGCTGAACAAATTCATCTGAAGTGCCATTTAAGACACCAGGTCCCAACATACATATTCTGACAGACCTCCAGCTGTCCCTTCAGAAGTGCTTTAAGTGCCCTTGCTCAAATACAGATACCGACCGTCTGATGCCTCAATATAAGACTGAAACACACCCCAAAGATGACAGTTTGCTGCCTAAACACAGGTCTTTAGAACCATTTAGGCCTCTTTGAATATACTGCAGCTTCAGTGACAGTTATGCCAGCTTCATACAGTTGTTCTGTAGAGTCTAAGGCATCTCATACCATACCAAATGCCTGTGTTCAGGCATCCCAACCCTGCTCCAGTTCTGTGCTGGCCTCAAGTATATTTTTTTTTGAGTTTATATGTGTATAAAGTGTCTCAGGAAACAATTTCTGTCAATTTGGAAATGTTCCAAACATTTGGTGTGACCATGATATATAAAAGATTCTTACTTTCTGCACAACAGTCCTTTGGTAGAAGTAACTTTTTAGGCTGGGGAAACAACTCCAGAAAACTAACTGGATCCACAGTGCTGGCTTCAGAATAGCTACCAGCATCACTTTTCTGCACAGGAGAAGGGTAAAGAAGAGAATTTATTTGCTTTTCATTAATAAAGTCACCAGACGTAAAACAAATTAAACATATCACCCCCTCAAAAAAAATTCTGCAGCATATAAGTTGTCTTAATGTTGCTGAAATACCAAATTAAAATTACCAATTATAGGACAGAAAAGATTAATGCCTACTCTTTGTTTCTATGGTTTTAATTTAACAAGCTTCTTCTATTTGTCTACATTGGACTTACAGGAAGGAAAATGTGTAGAAGATACTATATTATGCTACAACTTCAGAGAAAACTCTGATTTCTTCATGCCAATCCAATTCTCTTTTCATTTTCACAGATACAAATTATGTCTCAAAAGGCTTGGAGATAGGAAACCTCAGCAGGAGAGAAATGTACATATGGTCTACACATCCCAAAGAATTGTAGTTATGGGTAGGTAACCTACACACCTATAAAACTATAGACAATAAGGAAAAAAAAGTATAAAGAAAAAGGAATGAAGTAATCTAGCAGCCATGAAGTGTAAGTGCCCTGTATGACATGGAAAGGGAAGGCAAGAGGCGAGGGAAAAGAAAGAGAAGGCAGTAGGGGGAATTGCCTCTGTTGACAGCCATGCTGCTCTGCATTAATGTGAGGCCCTAGGAAACCTCTGACATAGACAAAACTGCAATTGTTTCAAGTTCATTGGCATTTTAATATTTTTAATATTCATTTTTTAACATTTATAAATAATGTGTAACAGACAAAGCTTCTGGTGACTTTATTTAAAACTTAAAAATGTTACAGTCATTTGATTTTTGGAGGTAATAATTCAGAGAGCTGCTGAACTTCCATTTAATTTTCTGGGTCATTGGAGGCAAGCCATGATTCCTCATCTTTTTTGATGTGGAATTGTACTGTATTTGAATAAGCTAGGGGTATAGACCAGAAAAAGTATGGTAGTTTTGGGAACTATTTCTAGAGAACAATTTTTTGCATCAAAGCATGGCAGCAAACAGAATTATCTATAAAAATGAATAGTTTGTAGCAGATACGTTTGAAGAAAGTGCATTTCATGATTAATTTCTATTTACTCATTTTATACAAAATAATAGTTTCAGTGTTAGCCATGGTTGTTGATGAGACACAAACCTCCATGCTTTAAACTGTCACTTGTAGACAGATTCAGAGGGATTATAATTACAACCCTTTGGAAAACCCCAGCTTGTCCTGTCATTGCTTAATGAGAGAACCACTGTGACAATTTTAATCTCTAGGATATTTCACAAGATTATAAAAGTTAAGATTACCTCTTTTTGCTCTTCCTTTTGGTATGTTTCTGAAAAACCACTTATACTTCCAGAAGTCCCAGAAACCTGACTGAAGCCACTTGAAGTCCGGCAGTGCCCTCTCTTTCTTAATCTGTCTCCCTGCACATAAATAATGCCAAACAATTGATTTCCAAAATTTTTCTTCCTGGCAGTAATTCTTAGAAGTCAAAATTCTTTGGCAGAATCTAAAGCATCCACAAAATTTAACAAGTTTGTCTTTTTACAGATAATTAAATTATAACCCTAAAAGGCAAGTGAAAGAATGGTTTCTTTTTCACTTTCAAATACTGTGGTCCTCTGGTTATGATGTGGAAATGTATCACTCATCAACTCCTCCATTTAGCCCACTGATGGATTCCTGATTCCAATTCAGTAAATTCAGCAGAACTTTCACAGCTAGACCCTCACAATCTCATGTTTCTAGTTATAGACAGAAGAGCTTAGTGATCCAAATCAGCTCTCAGTACTTTTGACACTACAAATTCCAAGCAACACCAGATTCTCCTGAAGCAGAGGAAGAATTTCTGTCATCAAATGCTGATGGACAACATATTTCAAATAGCCACAGATGACTCTAGGATGATCAGCAATTTCTGAGAGCCTGGCTAAAGACATTCCACCGACGACACCTCCTTTCATGACCAAAACCATAGAAAATGGACCCTAACAGTCCAGCTACACATTGACTATAAGATAATTCATCCAGAAATTGCACCTGCATTTGACACGTCTGCAATGCCATAACACCTGTACCTTGAGCCCAAATACCTGTTATGATAGATGTAAAATATGGTGATATCACAAACATAACACAACTGACACTCATAAAATATAAACTTTAACATGCTAATCTAGACAGAGTACAGTCATCAAAGCCTGGTGTCCCACTTGAGCTTACTACTCATACATTTGGATGTGTTTTTTAGATGAGCCAAACCCCATATTGTCACACATTTACATCATCATCTTTACCTACAAAGAAAAAAAAAAAAAAACACTGTGGCAACATCTTAGAAAAGCTCATTCCTACTTGAATGTGGTGCCTGGAAAAATAAGCAGAGATGAATAAAAAGACTTAGATGAAAATCATGGGCTACTTTCTGAAAGAGGCTTTCTCGCTTGCTTTATGTGAAGAACCTACAAAACAGTCCATTATTCTGCTGTATAAGCCAGCTCCTATTTGTACTTCCTTTAGCAGAGGTCTGAGAAGGCTTAAGTTGTGGTTTCTTTGGGTTTTTGGAGGGTTTTTTTGTTCACCTTCTGACAAAAGATTGCAGGGATTTGTAGAATCACAGAATCATAAAATTATAGAATGGTTTGGGTTGGAGGGACCTTAAAGATCATCTAATTCCAACCCCCCTGAAGTGAGCAGGGACACTTTTTACTACACCAGGTTGCTCAAAGCCCTGTCCAACCTGTCCTCCTTGAACACTTCCAGGGATGGGGCATCCACCTTAACCTTAACCTGCCCAACATAACAAAATCAAGAAATATACAGGGGAGTCCAAAGATGAAACTTTTAGTTGCATTCTCTTTGGATTCCATGCAGCTGAGAAGCAACATATAAGCAACACAAGAGGCCTGTCTTCCAAAAATTCCAGATGCCATCTGTAGGGCAAAGGAGACAAAAAAAAATGCATGTCTTGATCAAACTGCATTTGGCAACTGACAGCAATAAATGGAAACAGAACACATAAAAGTAGAGTTACAGCTATCAGTGAGGGGAATGATGAAAAAGTGGATATTCAACATCTCTTCTTGAATAACTAAGACTATTTGGTAGCTTTTGCTACTAGAACAAAGAAAGTTAAATGGCAGAAAGGACAGAAGGGATAACATTTACTGTTGAATCTTTGAGATTATATTTACAGATGCAAGTTAGAATAATTTTTCAAGTATTAATATTCCTTACCTGTTTTGCATACTCTATTTCTGTGCGTACACTTTGCTTATCATCACCTTCCTGAGAGGAAGTCTCTGCTACTACAATAGGAACAGAAATACTACAACTGGTTAAAACTTGCTCATATTTCCTTGTAACTGAGGAATTCTCTTCAGTGTCATAATACTCAATGTCAAAGCAATTGTCTCTATCCTTTCTGACATCTGTCATGGCATAATTATTTTCCTCTATGCCTTTGGCAGCTATTTTCACTGAATTCTGCTTTTTGGCTGTTGCTTTGAGGCTCGGTTTCATTATTTTGCCACAACGATCCCAAATTGTGCCTTTCACAGCCTGCAGACCCCTGTGAATCCGTGCGATGGCGATCTGACACTTAGTCATCTGTTCAGGCTCCTCTTGTCCCGTCGAGGAGTCAGTACTGAACGAGCTCAGCAGCAAGGCAATGAACAGGTTGAGCACCTTAAAAATAGTTCAAGTAAGTTTGAGACAACACTAATGCTAATAGAAAAGATATTTCAGAAAACCTTCCTTAGATGAAAACTTAATCTTGTTTTCATCAAACACTGCAATGAAATTATTTGCTATTAAACTGGAATATTAATATGATGACTCTTCCTGAATGGGATGGCAGGAGAAAAGGGAAGGAAGTTTGGGTATATGAAATATATTTTCACATACTCTGATGTTTATAAAATATGAAGAGGTAGATGTGTTAAAAAACAGCAGGCAAAGAAAAAAATTAATAACACCAATCAAATAGGATCTGGTATAGACCAACAAACCAAGCAGATGAAAAAGATCTCATCTTCCAGTATACATACTTTAGATCCAGTATACATCACACAAACTAGAAAATATGGGATATTAGAAATTTTTCATAATATAAGAATAAATTGATAAGGATTAAAAAGTGATTAACAGTTTGGTTATTTGATCCTAGCAACACAAAACTTAGTCATCAGTAATCAGACTGTAGTTATCAAAACTAATTTTCAAAAGAATTATCAAAAGCACTGCACTTCTATACTCTGGCTAGAAGGAATAATTTTGTGTATTTTTCTTAGCAGCTACCTTTTTTGTAAGACGGAGAAAGATGGGGAAAAAGGAAAAAAGACAGAAGAAAAACACTTATTTAGTAACATCCAGAAAAGAGAATAGTGTGAATAATCTTCAAATGATGAAGGTTGCCTCTGTAAAAAAGATGCCTATGTAACTGAATGCATTCAGTAGGGACTGAAAAACATCTTGAAACTCACCACCAGGTTTCCTATCACCAGGACTAGCAAGAAAATGGGAAGACACAGCCCTTTTCCAGCCACTTCCATACATTCCCACATGGTTTCGATCCATTCTCCACATAATATTCGGAATATAATCAGGAACGAATGACAAAAGTCCTTCATATGCCAGCGTAAATCCCCATCAGTGTTTATTCTAAGATAATTATCTGCATAAAAATTGCCCAAAACCTGCTTCCCTACTACAGCAAAAATAAATACAGTGATAATCAAAACCAGAGTCAGGTTACCCAGAGCACCAACTGAGTTTAGAATTATTTTCATAAGAGTATTTAAGGCTGGCCAGGACTTTGCCAATTTGAAGATCCTGAGCTGCAAGCAAAACGTAAGAGAACAATGTGAGTGGTGAACATTGTACAAATAGCACAGCACACATTAAAAACAGACCCTGCATTTCTCATGCTGTCTTTACTGCAGTAACATCATCAGAATTTTTCCCCCAAAGCAAGCTTTCTAAGTGCTCCAATCTAAAAGCACTGTCCTTAACCCTGGATGTGACTGAGAATAGAGAAGTGTCAAAGGAAGCTTTCAGATTGCTTGTGCCAAGTTAGATACAAGCATGTGCAGATCTACTAGTACTAAGAGAAATAAAAATAGTAGTAATAATAATCATGGGGCTTACAGGTACTTGGACAAGGCTTATGCAATGACTGCATTTTGCACTAAATCAAATGTGAGCAGATAAAAATTGAAAAAAGAATTTTTTCTACCTCTCACCTAATGGATTTTAAATAGGCTCTGAAAAGCCATATGGAATCTATTTGACGTACCCTCATGAGTAAAAAGGGCATTTTTAGTCAAATGATTAGCACTCAGGGGTGTGAAAATCTCTTAGTTATGATACGCAAGACAAAACAGAATTCAACGGAATTTCTAGGTAGGATGACTCAGAAAAGCTATGAAGAACATTAGAAGTAATTAGTAAATTTAGCACTTTAAATACACAGTAAGGACATCAGCAAAAAAGTAACATTATACATAGACATCTCAGAGCCTCTTTTTCCCTAAGACAGAGGAAGGCCTTGAGGAGACTTACAAATCTCAACTCAAAAGGAATAGCTGCAAAGGAACCTTTCCTATCTTTAAGTTCATGAAAACACTCAGATAATATCTCTTCCTAATTGAAGATCTGGAGTTGAGCAGTGCCACTGTACAGGCCTAACAGAGAACCAGTGAATTCTGCTGTGTCAAATCTCCAAGGGGTGCCCTGTGCCAGAGGATCTGCAGTATCCAATATACACAGCGTAATAAACATCTTGAATGTATTCTTTAATATTCATTCTAATTAAACATTCAGCTTGCTATTTACTAACAAAGAGTACTGATTTAACAGATTCATAAAATAAATAATTTGTGGGTATTTCACTGTAATCTTTTACAAATCTGTACAACACATGCTTTTAAAAAAAGAATAAAGAAATAATTACCAGCCTGAAAGCTGACAGATTTGCTTCAAAGCTTATTAGGCCAACCATAACAACTATGCTATCAAAAATATTCCATTTTTGCTGAAAATAATTATAAGGATCTAGAGCAATGATTTTCAAGATCATTTCTGCTGTAAAAATCAAGGTGAAGACCTGGAAGGAGTAAAAAAGAAATTCAGAAAAAAGTCACTGAAAACGTGTCTCTCCTTCTGAGACTCTCCCAGCATAAATATGGGGTTGTAACTCCATTTTCACTCTACAACAGACTTAACTTACCTTGTCACTTATATAAATCATGCTTTGGTAAGTAGGATCCAGGTCAGGATGCTCCAGAGCCATGAATATGGTATTCACAATAATGCAAACTGTGATTAAGAGATCAACAAATGGATCCAAAATTACCAATTTCACCTTCTCTTTGATTACTCTCCAGAATGGACAGTTCCAAATTAGATACTTTTGAGCAAAACGTTTGCATAATGATGGGCACTTCAATTTTGACTCTTGCAGGTCTACATGACAAAGAGGGAAAGTGGCATATGAATAATCTTATGTGGAATATCATAGTATGAAGAAAAAGACAGTCATAGAAAAGAAATTGATTTTATGTGAGCAGAATGGCATAATTAAAAAAAAAAATTGTTTCACTCATTCTATGCAAACTAATCACAGGCTATTTAAAGGTCACCATCAACAAATCTCATAATTACAGGAGCAGGTGGCATTAGCCACCTCTTCATATCTTTACTGTACTGTTGAAGGATGAAAGAGGATCTGCATTAAGGAGAAACAACCTAACTGTCTCTAGGAAACGGATAACTTGTTTTCTGTGAGTTGCATCTGTGCAGTCACAGATGCAGCATGGGTAGAAAAAAAGCCCAGGATAAAAGCAAGAAGGATGTCCTCAGTTGAGGATAGGGTTATAAGATAAGTCAGGTTGGAAGGGACCTCAGGAGACCTCTAGTGCAACCCCCTTCTCAAAGCCAGGTCAGCCATGAGGTCAAGGGCTGCTTAAGCTGTTCCTCTGCCTGACTGTCCTCATGGTGAACGCTTCTCCTGACACACAGTTTGAAGCTCTCTTCCTTCAATTTATGTCTCCTGTCTCACCCTCCCACTGTGTACCACTGTGAAGAGCCCATCTCTGTATTTGTTCTAATGTCTTCCTATACACTGGAAGACTGATATTACATTCTCAGCACCTTCTCTTCAGGCTGAACTAGCCCAGCACTGGGCAAGTGCTCCAGCCCCTGAGTTGGTGTGCCTCTACTGAACTCCATGTATTTCTTGTAGTGCAGGGGCTGGAGGGGGAAAGTGGGCATAGTATGTAGGCTAGAAAATGCTCAATAAAGGGTAACAATCACTGTTCTCCTGGCTATGCTCCTTTTAGTACAATCCAAGATGCTGTTAGATGTTGCTGCTGCAAGGGCACGTTGCTGACTTGTCCTCAGCTCACTGCCCACAAGGACCTGCTGAGCCCTTCCTGCAGAGCTGCCTCCCAGCCAGCCAGCTCACAGCCTGTGTTGTTGGAAGAAGTTCTTGCAGATATGCAGAAGTTTACATTTGTTCTGGATGAATTTTCCTAAGGTTCTGGTTGGCCCACTCGTCCAGCCTGGCTAAGTCCTTCTAGGTGGCAGCCCCAACCTCCAGTGTATCAGGTGGTTCTTGCCCAGTTTGGTGTCATCTGCAAAATTCATGAGCAAGCCCTTCATTGCCTCCTCCAGGTTGCTTAGGACAATATATGTCCTAGGATACACCCCTATGGCACTCCACTTGTTACCTGCCTCCAGGTAGAATACAACCTCTTCACCAGACACTCAAAGCCCAAAAATCCAACCGTTTGCTGTGGGAGACAATGTTGAAAGCCTGCCTAAAGTCAGGATAAATGAAAACATTGCTCTCCCCTCATTCACAAACCCCATTCATTTCATTGTATAGGGCAATCAAGTCAGTCAGACATGATTTACCCTGGTAATTGCAAGTTACAGTTATGTGAGACACAAGAATATTTATTTTACTGAAATTTACATTTGATTGAAGCATAATTTCCCCTAGTGACTTTTAAAATCATGCTGACTGTGACATTTTGATCTCTTAGGTCAAGTTCCACAATCACTATAGGGAAAACACTAAAAGATGACTTACGCAAATTATCTGTAATAATAGTAGCTGCACTCATTAACCTCTGTCTTCGAAAAGGATCATTAATGGAGTCCACTGACAATTCATAGGACAGCAGTATCTGCTTCTTGGGTTGGGAAGATAACAGAAGATAATATAACAAGGGAATATGAATAAATGGTAATATAAAAATCACATCCAGTGTAAGATTAATGAGCCTTTTACAATACAGACTGTAAAGAAGCCTTACCTTGCTGAAAGAATGTAAACCCATACAACAACATCATGTGTTTGCCTCCTAAGGCAAATGACATTTTATCAAAACTAGTAATATTTTTCAAGAAGTTGTTTCCTTCTGAAAATATTTAACAATAATAATGTCATTATATAAGGAGTATAGAATCATTAGCAGAGGAGTAAAGGAAAAAATCTTTCCATCTTCCCAGTGACTGATAACAAGTACATACAAAAAGAACCCTGATGATCAGTTTGAATAAATTATTGGGTATTTTATTATGAATGATTGATTATTGATAAATAATCGATATTTATTAGGAACAGTTTAGTATATCAAAACTATCAGTTTTCCCAGCCCTGTTAAGCCAATCAAGATCTATGCTAATACTGAACTGCATAAAACTAGGAATGGGACTACTTTTTTTTTCATTAACAGTTATAGAATGCTAAACTTGGTGTTCCTGATGTGCACTAAAGAACAGACAGGTCAACACCTATATTTTATGGGGCACATTGAATTGTTATCAAAGATTCAGTTCATGACACTTTAATACATACACACACACACTTCTTAAAGACTAAGCAGGCAACTGTAAAATATGTTGCAAAGAATAGGTGAGACTCTAAAGTACCAAAAGAAACCAGAAAGAACAGAGATTCCAGTATCAGGGAGGACATAATTAGACCTGTCAGTTGACAGGGAGTTACTGACTCACCACACCATAGTGCACAGTACCTCAGCATTCCCTTTCAGCACAATTTGATTTGTTTCATTTATCTTTTGTGGGGAGGGTGTAGAAGTAAAGACATGTCATACCTGTTCTTCAAACTTTCACAATAATATAATTTCTATGAACATATTCTATAAAAGTCTTATTCAGCAAATGAAACTGATTCCCTTGGCCTCAGGGGTTTAATAATAATTGCTGCTTCTTGTCTTTCTGGTATTTTAATGACTGGAAAAGCTAAACAAAACATAGCTGACAGAACAGCCATAGAATAGACACAAATATTCTATAATACAGTGCTAAAATGTTCATTTTTCTATCTGTAATTTTTAGAATCTTAAAGACTCAGACTATTCTAATCATGCCCCAGTTACCAGTGCTACTGGTACTTTCATTCCTTTCTATAATGTTTGGTGTCTGCAGAGGAGAGAAACCTAGAAAAGTTTGTGTGCCACCCTGGCTAAAATTCTGTCTCCTTGTTGAAATTCATGTCTGTTCAGAATCCTTCAGAGTTAGTGTTTTTAGAAAGTTTAAGAACATCCATCAACACTGAACTGGTTACTGCTACTCATCTATCTTTAGATGAAGCTAACGACTGGTGATAAGGAGTCCTCTGACAATCTGGGATTTAAAATAGGGACATGCACTTGAAAAACAGTCTGTTCAAATTTCTGTAGAACTTCTTAAGTTTCTACTCAACATGTTTTTTTCTTCTTTTGATTTAGCATCTTCAGTTTATTTTGTGATTAAAGTAGAGAGTTCATTGAAGAGTCCTCAAGTTCAGCAGAGACAGTGTTGTATTTGACTAACGGTAGAACTCTACAGCAGAGCATCTCACACTGCAGGTTCTGATGCTATCATCTGTTTCCAAAAGTCCCCATACAGAGACATCAATAACTCTTTTCCCCACAGAGAGGGGAAGAGACCTTGGAGATGGTCTGAAAATGTTATATCTGAAATGTAAAAATACAGATTGTATTTGGCACCCAACCTGTGCAAAACTTGCAGCCTTGGAGAAGTAAGGTGTAAGAACTAAACCAAATTTATCTTGTGGTTCAGTCACCACCTGCAACACAGTCACAGACTTAAAAGAAAATAATTAAATAGGCATAATCAGCCAAAAAAAAAGGTGATTTTTATAATTCTAGAAGATATGGCACTTGCTATAGAAAGATCTTTGTTTCAGTAAGCATAATAATACACTGCCATGGGCTGTGATAGAATATTCCCTTTAAGTACAGTAGAATCAAATCAGGGAACAAAATGGCTTAATATTCTTAACCTGGCAAGGGGAAAACTAATGGCACTCTCTAAGAAGCAAATACACTAAAAGAGATGACAGATGGCAGTTGCTGCCAAGTGGATGATTTTGACTCCTTCAGCTGTAATACAGCTAGGATCATGGAATTTGGAAGAAATTCTGACCATGCTGACTGAATGAAAACCTAATCCATTTTAGCTCCAACATGTCTGATAAAAACTTTTCCTACAAGGCCACTTTTCAAAGGAAGAAAGCTGGGCCATTACTCCTTTAGCTCTGCTACTGGAAAGTTTACATTTCCTACGAGATGGGTGGGAACAGTTCTGATGTTCTCCCACAAGCAAGAGAGAACTTGTCACAAGACAAAACCAACTATCATTTGGGGGTTACAGAAAATACATTGGGAGACAGAGGGGTGAGGGATAACATCAAAATGAACAGTGTATATTTTGGTTATGATTTCCAGCTTTCCACATCTAGGGACTCTGCTCAGTCACAGTAAATGTTCATCAAAGTAATGGACTGAAGAAACACATCTGAGAGGGTGAATGAAAACTGGTCTGAAATTCCAGACTGCATTATCAAAGGTGTGACATGGAAATAGGATTTCAGTCAAGGTATTATTTGGACACAAACATCTATTTTTGCACCGTTTGTTTTTCCAGTGGACCCTGTTTGGTCTAAGTCACAAGGCTGTATTGGAGAATGGCTGTTGCTGAACCAGTATAAGAGCATTAAAAGTTGGGTTTTTCTTAGATATGGTTGAAAATAATTCAGTAATATGGGTATTTGCCTGAGAATTATTTTGGATGATTCAGCTCGAGTTTACATTATCTAAATATAGACATCTAAATGTGGATGTCTGTGTAGAGCCAGAGAAAGACTAAAGTTGGGAAAATCCTCTGGAAGTCCTCCCACTCCATTGCTCAAAGTAGGGCAAACTTCAACTTATAGGGTCTTTTCCAGCTATGTTCTGAGTATCTGCAAAAATGAAGATCCAAAAATTTCTCTGGATGACATGTTATAATGTTTAGCCTCTGTCATAGATTTTTTTCTTCCTCTTAATAACTAATCAGAATTTCTCTTGTTGCAGCTTGTTCCCCTTGATGTTCTATTGAGCACCTGTAAGAAGATCTTGGCTCCTTCCTCTTTATATACTCCCATTAGATATTAGTAAACAGCAATAATAATTTTTTTTTCTCTTTCCTTTTTCTGTTTCTGGACTAACCCAACCTCTCCACTCCTCTTCACACATCACATGCAACAACCCCTTATTCATCTTGGCAATCTCCAGTGGCTTTGTGTGATATCTCAATGAAAACCCTACTGGAGAGCTCAAAGCTCAACACAATACCACAGACTCAGTCACACACACGCTGGTCATGCCAAGTGAAGATACACACATGGACTAAGCACTGAAAAAGTAACAAATCTATAACCTACATGGATGCTGGATCATTGCTAACACGATAGCAAGGACTGTCCACGAGATATACAGTATTTCACCCACTTAAATTACTGTGAAAACCCCCAAGATTAAGCAAAGTAAGAATTACAGGTCTTAATAGAAGTTTCTTAATGGATTGAGAAATAAGTGATGAGCAGAGGAGCCAGAAGTCACTTCTGCAATCAAGATGTGAAATAGACGTGTGAGATTCAGGCTAATATTCAGACACCCATATTTAATTTGTCCATATGCAAAATGCATCTAAAATCCCATTATGATTTATGCATATTTTTGATAAGTTTGATTCACTTAAACATAAATTTCTGAAGCCATTTGAGATAGTCTACTGAGACATTTGGTATCTGAGACATCCACAGTCTCAGACTAAGCAGACATGACAAATCACACCTGTTCCCTTCTGTAGAGTAGGTGGAGACCACGCAAGACACTCTAGAAAATCTCCAATATCACCAAGTATCAACTTATGACCAAAAAAATTAAATCTCCGTTCATTTCTGTGAGTTTAGAACCTAAATCTCATGTAAAAACCTGCAAACAAAACATGCAGTACAATTCAACCTAAATTTAGGAATTTAGCAACATTTTGAGATGCCATAATGTGTTTCAGGTAACTACACAGTGCTGGAAGATGTGCCACAGACACCAAAGATATCCAAGATATCCAGGCTGTCCTAGAACCTCTAAAATGGAAGTAGGTGCTTACAGTTAGACAAGGGAATCACATCCCTAACATCTGAAGTCTTCATACTGAAATAAATCTAACCCTAAATATTTAGGCCAGAGAATTAGTTGTCTGTATAAAAAAACAACCAACCCAACAAACAAAAACAACCCACAAACAATCACACAACACTATTAGGTCATTAAGGAGAACCTAAAATGTGCAGAATTTTATACATTTGTTTATGCAGCACAACAGAGATGCTGACAGCTCTTACCACAGCTGTAAGTGTAAAGGGCTACAACGTGTCACAGATATGCTGCTCAGGTAGACCCTGAGTTGTCCTTCCAAGTCCATATACTGTTGTCTCCCTTATTTTGGATTGCTTTAAAAAACCAAGTTAATCCAATTCATGCAAGAAGGAAAGAAAATTTTTGAAAATTAAAAAAGAGACAGAGAAAAAAGATGCAAATAAAATGTTCTGCTCATCAAATTGTCATATCACATGCAAATCTTATTAATTTACCTTCTGTTTTGAATACTTACAAGCTTCTTATGGCAATGACCAGGCTGAGAATGAAAAATATTCTCCTCTTTGCCATGATCATCTGAAACTGAGCTTTGTCCTACAATAGGTTTTTCATTCTTCATTTCTTCTTCTGAATTTTTCAAGTCAGCAACTGAGATTTCAGAACTGACACCCAAGACCTTCTTAGTTTCTCCTGCAGCCCACATCTGGGAGAGAAACAGCAAAAGGTCTATTAATACAAGGCAGATATCAATGCATGGACTGGAATCATAGACAGTTCAATTATTATGCTATCTGAATGCTTTGCACTAACAATTCCTACCTCTCAGATATTAAACTACTATAAAAAGATAGGAGTACAAAATACTATTCACAATATGAAAAACAAAGCAGTAATTTAGCTATAGTAATTGAAGTTTGTCCTTCCCACTTTAGGTACCATTTTTCGTAGCTGAATTAGAGAATATTATGGTGTATCCTTTTACTTTTCTTTTCTTGCTTTAGAAAGGACAAAGAGCCCGAAGACTAAGGACCCACAATAAATCCTAAAATGTTAAACCTTCTTAAATATTAATCCTGTTGAAAGAAAAATAGAAGGAAGAAAATCCTAAGTAAAGCTTGGCAAGCTGGAATTTCAGACAGATAAATATTACAGACCTGTTGACAGCTGTAGAGGAGGAATTTGGTAAACTGGTGATGCTTTCATTTTCACAATGAAATTGGATTGTTGCTAGAGAATATTTGTATGTCTTCTTACAAGTCTGACTTTTCTGACTGTGAGCAGTAAATCAGAGATATCTTTTATAAAAAGAAGACAAAAAATGTCCTACCAATGATTTTCAAACTATCTTGTTTCCTCAGCTCAGAGCTTCAGTTCTCAGAAAGAAAATAGAACCAAGGTGATCCCTGGTCCCATACAGACCAAGGAATTAATGAATCTAGGCAAAAATTGTGCCAAGAGAAAACTTGGCAGAAAACTGTAGAAAACTAAGGTGTGTCTATTAGCTCTCTAAACTGACAACAAAGAAACTAGTGCAGTGTCTGGATGTCTTTCCACATTAACATGGAACTAACAGCATTAGCTTGGCCAAAGACTGTTCATGCTCTTGTCAACTGGTAGAACTTCTACTCACAGTCACTCAGAAAGAGGCATGATACCCCTTAAATAGCTGGGCATAGTGTCTCTTGGAAAGCTTCCAATTTTAATCACCCTGAAATCTGTCACCATCAGATCTTGCAAGCTCAAGGAACTGTAGAAATGCCAACTTTTCTTATGGATGTAAGTTTATCCACTCATACTTCCTTCATCAGACTACACCATAATAGCAAAGGCAAAATAGCAAACATATCCATAGAAAGGAACTGTACAGAGCAGTAGTGGTTGTGTACAAGAATAGGGCAAACCACACAGAGCACAGGCAACTATGGAATACCCATAAAAGCCACATACTTGCCAGCAAGCCATTCCTATACATTGTCTGTCTGCAAACCCTAAAACTTAACAGGATTTAACTTGGACTTGTGCTGCCTGTTTGTATCACAGAAATGTTTATATCTATTTAAATATATATATATACACACCTGTATTTATAAAGAGAATGACAGAAATTAAGTGTGAGAAAGTATTCTAAGAAACACGCTTAATTAAAATCCTTATTTCCCCAATTCATAAACAGAAGAAAACAAAAGGAACCACATATTATATAAAATAGTTTACAAACCTGTTCTTTCTCTAGAATTTCTCGGGCATCTTTAAGTAATTTTTCCTTTGCCTGTGTTTCAGCAAGAGTAGCTTTATTTTGCTCTTCATATGCCATAGTTACTACAGCCAAGATCAGATTGAAGAGATAAAATGCACATAAAAAGATGACTACTACAAAAAATAAAATGTAGTTCTTTCCAGATGTACGGATAGTCTGTGAGGAAAAGGTAAAGGCTGAAATAAATTCTTAAAAACTAACATTTACAACAGAATTTCAAACTAATTTTCCTATACAATGGATCAATATACTACTGTTTAATGAAAACAGTGCAGAAAATAGATACTGATTTAGTCAGGAGTTCCCCTGGCCTTCAGGTAAAGAAATTTCAGCTCTTAAAAAAAATCTCTGTGATGATATAATATTTTCTCTTTGTCTAACAGACCCTCAAACATTTGTAGTGAATACTGCAGAGGATAATTAACAAAATCCATTCTTAAAATTAAACAAAAAATCTTCCAGCAAATCAGGCAAATGATAAACACATTTCAAGTTATGAGAAGATAATTTCAGATGTAGATAGACACACAGGTGACTACAGAAGAAATTGAGTATCACTAATGTTAAAACAGGTGCAGACTTTCTTGGTGGGCATAAAGCTCTAAACTGCTTGTCTCAAGCCATCCCAGCAGGTGACAGAAGTGCTTACTTGTCTGTAGAGACGCTCCCAGCAATCCTGTGTCATCAGACGGAACAGAGAAAGGAAGGCCCAGCCAAAATGATCAAAACTTGTATAACCAAAGTCAGGGTTCTTCCCAACGTTCTGGCAGCTATAGTTTTTTGGGCATTCTTTGCTAACCGCAAAAGACAAGTTAAACAATACTTACTTGCAGCATTAAATTGTACCTGAAAGCATCCAATAGCTATATCAAATAGAGATTTATTCAGTTTATCTGAAAGTCCATGTCATTATTCCCCCATATGATCCTGCCAGAAGGGCTGATTTGTAACAGATAGTCCTAGAAAGCCATTTGTCTAGTCAGACACTAGACAGAAACTCTAGTTCTGAAACTCTTTGCTGAGGTAGGATACATGCAAGCAACTAGATACAGAGGGGAAAAAACAGAAATATGTTTACTTTTAAATAATTCACCAAAATGAGGAGACTATTAATATCTCTCAACTGTTTACTCATCTGTTCCCCTCTTCCTCTATATCATTCTACATTACCATTATATTACCAGTGGTTAGCAACAAAGCACATATATAATTTCTCACATCCTAATAATTCACTTCATTATTGCTTCATTACTTTACTAAATTAAAAACCCACACACACATTGCACCCTCCTGAG
The DNA here is from genome assembly GCF_000691845.1 of Merops nubicus. Classification (NCBI taxonomy): domain Eukaryota; kingdom Metazoa; phylum Chordata; class Aves; order Coraciiformes; family Meropidae; genus Merops; species Merops nubicus. The sequence goes on from NW_008615389.1 coordinate 106,298, forward strand.
AAATGGTCACCATTCCTTTAGTGCAAAAATAAAACCACAGTACATCTGGAGGAAAAATAACTGGCTTGTTCACTTACTCACGATCTGCACTGAACCCACAGAGCAATATTTCAGATGATTTATTCATTCTGTAGCAGATATCTAATTAAAAAAAAAGTAAATCAAGGAATCATAAAATCAGAAGTTGTCAGTTACTACAGCACACTGACAGTAAATCATCCACTACTATGCTTTAAAAAATATCTTGACAGACCAAATCTGTGTGAAAGACAACAAAGGGTATACTGGGTATTTTCTCAGCAGATCTGTCCCTATGGCAAGTTTTCTTAAAAAAATAAATTCACTTCACAACTCACAATGTAGGATTTTATTTGACCTCCAATACAAATAAGGATAGCTGAAAGAAATAGGGAAAATCTCCAAATGATATACATTAAGTGATGGAAAAAAAAATTCTCTACACAGTACCCCTAAAATTAGGATCCCCATGCAATGTGCATAGGTAAAAGCAACTGCTGATGGAAAACTCAGGCCCTTCTATCCCACAGACTGCTAATCATTCTCCAAACCCAAGATTCACTAATCTCACATTTACTTCTCCCATGCACTTTGTATTACTACTCATGCAAATGGAAAGACTTCCCTCCTTGTGAGAAACACATGCAACTATATTTTAACATCCCTGTGAAAAAAAACCAAGACATACATATGAAGATACACAGCCATGTAAAGGGAGAAAAGAATAAAATTTACCGTTACTATTTGGAACATAAATCTTGGCATCCTTACAGAGTGTGTCATTGTACATAGTGTTATTGAGGACACATTTGTATTTTAAATTGCCCATAAAAAGCTGGAGGCCTATCAGAGCAAATACACTCAGGCAAGAAACAGTCAAGATCAACACATCAGTAAGTTTCTTAATAGACTCAAGAAGTGAATTTACAATGACTTTCAGACCTAGGAAAATAAGATACACAAAATGAGAAGAGGAATGCAGCAGCGTACAAGAGTTGCAGGTATGTTAAAAAACAATTAGTTTAAATGGTTTTGTAAGTTTGGATTATTAAATGAGGCAACATAAACCATACGAATGAGTAAAGTATTTTCACTTAAATTTCCTAATCATAACTTATTTGGTTTTTACTTCCTCCTCACACTGATTTTACTAACTTGAACATTCTCAGTTAAGATGGCATCGAAACCATTGCAAACTTTAATGAACATGGAGAGATTTCTGTGCTTGATTAGCATTAAACAAGTACTCCACATTGTGCCAAATACACATTACAGTAAAGGATAGCTTCTGCTGACCTCAGGGAATTCTGTCTTAGAAGACAATGCCCTACAGATGTCACCAGTTTAAAAGCAGAAGAACATTTATGACAGTGGAAAGGGAACAAATATATTTTGGGGAGCACCCAGGCAGAAAAGGACCCGGTAGTTCTGGTGGACACCAAGTTGAACGTGAGCCAGCAATGTTGCCTTGCAACAAATACGGTGAATAGCATTATGGGCTGTGTTAAGCAAAGCATGGCCAGCAGGTCGAGGGAGGTGATCACTCCCCTCTACTCAGCACTGGTGGGGCCACATCTGGAGTACTGAGTCCAGTTCTGGGCTCTCCAGTACAAGAGGAACATAGACATAATGGAGAGAGTCCCTTTAAGACCAAAGGGTCACAACGATGATGAAGGGACTGGAGCATCTTTCATATGAATAAATGCTGAGAGAGCTGGGACTTGTCAGCTTGGAGAAGAGAAGGCTGAGGGGGATTCTCACCAGTGTCTATAAATATCTGGAGGGAGGGTGCAAAGAAGATGGAGCCAGGCTCTTTTCAGTGGTGCCCAGAGGTTGTGGGCACAAATGGAAACACAGAAGGTTCCCTGTGAACATCAGGAAACACTTTTCTGCTGTGAGCACTGGCACAGGATGCTCAGGGTAGTTGTGGAGTCTCCATACTTAGAGACCAAAAGCTGTCTGGGCATGGTCCTGGGCAGCCAGCTCTAGCTAGCCCTGTTTGAGCAGGGGGTTTGATCCAGATGGCCTCCAGATGTTCCTTCCAACCCCAAACATCCTGTGATTCTGTTAAAATGGATAATAGTTAAACCGAAGACTAATATTCTGGCAGAATAACTGAGTTTAAAATATTACATAGGCCAAAAGTGATATCCAGGATTTTTCTAGAATTCTTTCATCAAAAAAAAAAAAAAAAAAAAAAATTACATTTGATCTCTGTTCCCCATTGTGAATATGAAAGGCAAAGAGTTCCATGTTTAATTCCCGTGATAATTCCATACCAAAATAAAAAATATTTGTAATTACAGAGAAATTGTAACATTATCCATTATGATAACGGGATATATAACCATTAGACATGTTCAAATTAGTTTTTGCAGTTAGATTCTGAAATCCATACTTTGGTATCCAAAGTCGTGGCAAAAAATATTGAATATCTGGACAGCATATGCAAAATTGTTGAAAGTATTATGCTTAATCCAGACAGTGGCTGTGGTTAGTAAACAAACTAAACTCTGAAATACTGTGCAGTCAGCATTCTGGGAAATAAACCATAGAAGATTAAGCTAATGAAGTATAAAGTGAACCAGAAATATGCTGATATAGATATCCTGTGTTAAGACAGCATATTGGACAGGGTGTGCTGCTCAGGAAAGACAAAACCAGGAAGACAAAGGCACTGGAGTAAGTACAATTGAACATTAGTGATGGGATTGAAAAAAAGCAGAAAATAGGAGAAAAATTGCCTGCATCAAAATCATTTTGAGGAAAGATAGTTAAAAAATAATTCTGTTAGGATGGTGCCAAGAGTTACTAGAGACTGCAAAAGAGTCACACCTTGGGATCCTGTTCACCACCATAAAAACTGACAAGAAAACCAAAGACAAGAGCAGGAGAGGAATTAGAAATAGAACACTGCTGAAATGGAGAGAAAATTAAGATATGTTGTTCCTTACCTGGTATTACTGAAATAGCTTTCAAAGTCCTCAGGACCCTGAAAGTTCGAAGAGCTGAAAACTTGCTCGTGGTGTTACACAAAGTAACATACCTAAAAAGTTAAACCACCAGATAACTGAATGACAAAAATCTACCTTTTCAAGGCATAAACACATTGAACACAGTAATGAATAAGTTAAAGGGAAATAAATAGTACAAATATGTCCTAAGGTAGATGTCTAAACTTAGGATTCAGAGTTAGTTTCTATGCATCAGTATAAAATAATGAGATTTTTGAATAGTGCCACTGAAAAGAAACAGCAAGTTTTTATTTAGTGTGGATTTGGATGCTTAACTTCTGAAGTGTTTATCCATCAATATCTCAACTAAATATAAACCCTTCAATGTCATAACCACACCCTCTCATACCGAGGCTAGCCTGATTTACACCACATGTTGCAGCTATATCAAAACTACACAAAAGATACTTTAGGAGAAGGGAATTGAACAAAACTAGGCTTACAATGTTAATTCTGTACTATGTGGCTGCCTTTCTTTTTTTTAATAGTGAGCTAAGAACTCTCAGAGGATGTTGAAACTCCATCATTAGAGAAATTCAGAACTTGACTGGACGAGGTCCTGAGCATCCTAACCTAAATTCGTCCAGCTTTTAGCATGGAGCTGGACCCCAAGATCTCCAGAGCTCCCTTCCAGCCTAAAGTAGTCTGTACCTCTAATAAATTAGAATGAGACAACTGAAAATTATTCAGACATGCTAAACGAGAGAGCTTTGAAAGCTCCGAGACTGGTCATGAGTGAATCTGCAAGTAAGACTATTTTGCTTTAGAAATTAACATTCTTAGACATAGTATCTTTGTGTTAAAAATAACCCATAATGTGTTTCCATCCAGGATTTTGTCCAGAAGCTTTCTGAATGCAACCAAGTTTTTTTGCATCCACAACCTCCTATGGGAATACGCCTACATATAGTGTGAAAAACTATTCCTTTCTTTTTTATTCTGCCATCTGACAACTTCATTTGGTGTCTTCAGCTCTCATTGTAGGAGAAAAAATAAATTATTTCTTCTCTTTTTGGCTATGTGCCATAGACTTCACCTATGTTCCTGTTCTGGTCATTTTTTCATGAGAGTTTTACTCTATCTAATTTCTTATTATGAGGAACACAAGATATACACCTGCTCAGTATCTTTTTTAACTCTGTCATCTTTTGAGATGTCAGAAAAAAATACTACACATAGTTCTGAATTAAAATACAGGCCACACTGTGAAATAACTGTGTTCTGCTTCTTTATTTTTCATTCATAATGTCTTAATTTTCTCTTTCCTTCTTTGACCATTGGAGTGGTGTTTTCACGAGACTATTTTAATTCCAACAGCATCTTCCCAACAAGGGAGAGCTATTTCAGAGCCTTTAACTGTGTATCTACAGCCAGGGCTGTTTTTCCTTCAGCAACACTTTACATTCTTGGGATTTCTTCTTGTTTATCATCATGTTATTCAACACCTTGTGACCCACTTTGGATCCTCCCCAAATGAGTTTCATCTGATGCAGAGTACAACTAGGACAACATAAAAAGGCCTCTTTGGTTTCAGCTGTCTATGCAATTGCCTCTTAACAAAATTTAAATATGCACTGAATTGAGAAGAATCACACAGTTCTACGAAGAGCTTCGCATTTAGGTTTTCCTTTAAAGTCTATGACTATTTTTCAGCTTGCAAATATGCAAAGTGTGATTCAAACACAGCAAACTCTTCAGCAGGTAGGATACCAACCACTCTACAGAGCCTCAGCAATATCAGATAGCATTTTATCTGCGTGTTTGTCCCTTGAGTGTAAAAAAATAGGTAAGTTTTACTTACATGACAAGAATAACGACAAGATCCACGCAGTTCCATGGATCTCGAAGAAAGGTAAATTCATTCCAAACAAATCCTCTTGCTAATATTTTTATCATTATTTCACCAGTATATATGCCAGTAAAAATATGTCTGAGATGGAAAGTGGATATTAAAGTTACAGAAATAAACATATTCATGAGATGGAGACACATTCAGGCACATTTCTACATTTTCTATGACTTAGGTACTGGACGGAGATGAAGGCAGAAAATATGAAGTAAAATTGGACAGGTTACATTACTGACAGAAGCATCATGAATATAAGAAGATTCCTTCCTGAATTTTAGTAAGATTTCCATGTAAATCTATAATTATAAAAGTTCACATAAGCATACCACAACATTTTTGGATTAAATAATTTTAAGACAGTGTTTATCTTCTAAAGCAGGCTGGAAAATTTCAGAGCTTCAACATTTTGGCAGAACAATAACAGCAGAGACTTATTTTAGACTGTAAAGTTCACACATTTTATACACTTCTTCTGACAAATACTCTATAACTGAAAGAAATTCTACATAAAATTAAGCTATCATTATCACCATGCTTACCCCAAAATAAGAGGAATTAAAATTATAGAATCTCTGAGGCCCCAGGTCCATTTTCAAGATTTAATTCCAGAACATTAACTCAAATTACACTGAATACAGTGCACAATTACAAAAGGTAACAGGACACTATAAATAGATGGCTTCCTAATATGAACAACTGTTACAACTGAACTAGGGTCATCTCCAGGAAACAGCAAGAAAGAATGGAATGAGTATTTACCTCTGTATACTTTTGGCATGAGCCAGCCATAACACATATTCAGGTTATTGCTTTCGATTGAGATATTAAGTTAGAACCCTGCTGCACATTGTCTCTAAAAGGCTTAATCCTTAAAAAGAAAAATGGGGCAATCTTCTGTATTACATCAGATGGCAAAATCAGCCGATGTAGAGAAAAGGGCACATGGTGTAAGTCTAAGAAAAGGCACTGAAGCTCCACAGAAGACTGTGTGATATAATGATAATAATCTTAAATATTCCTCAAAGGAGTGTCTAAGAATTTTTAAGACCCAGAATAAGATCACTATATAATTAAAATTTTTCAGTCCAGCATGTTAGCATTGATAGAAAAAGAGTGAACAAATGGCAACTGAAATACTTACTCAGTCCAGTTGAGATTTTCTGGAAGCTTGTTTACAGCCATGGAAGCACAATTGAGTATCACAGTACATATAATAAAGCCAACAAATACTGTGAATAAGAAGTTAAGGAAAAAGTGCCATATAATAAAACAATGAATTTTAGAAAATTTTCTCATTTACATAGAAAAAAAAAATCATAAAAATATTCAGATCATTACTTTGGTTTTGAATATGCTCAGGATTTTTCACGTGTTCTCCAAAGAAAGTGATATCACATCAAACTTCTGCTCAGCTGGATAAACTTTATGATTTTAAAACTAACAATGAATTATCTGCATTTGGAGATGGTTTCAGAAGTTGGCACATTAGTGGGACATAATATGTTTGACATAAGAGAGGAGGAAAACAGATGAAAAAAAACCCTAAGTGTTTACAGCTATTTGAAACTTTAGGAACCTCCATTTCTTCCAAGCAGGAGCATCGAATAAAGAGAAATGGGCCACAACTCCATATTAATTAAGGAGTTTAAGCCTAGGGAAACCAGAAGAAGGAGTTTAATTATCAATAACCAGTGTTCCTTGAAACTGGGATTCTATATATACATTCCTACAAGAGGCACCTAAGCTCTGCTACAAGTTCATAAAATTTTCTAGTTTTATGTGGCACATGATGGAAGCACACACAAGAAAAAACATCCTTTTATATGAAAGTTAATTTGTCACCTAATAAAAGTGGGAGGTTTTTTTTAAACAAACATTTGCCTTAATTGAGAGCTTCTTTGAAACTGAACAGCAAACTTAGTAATTTCTAATATCAGGAACATGCATTCAAAGTTAGTCCTAAATTGCCATAAAAGGACCTACTTCTACAAATTCGTAATTCCAAATGAAACCAGATTTTGGAAGAAAGAGCAGAAACTATCCAGCCTATATTTTTGCACCCATAACCCTCCCCATTTTTACATTCTTTGTTTTGAAAAAAATTAAAAAAATAAAATGGGTGATCTTCAGAACTTTTATAAACTCAAGTGTGAAATACATTTCCTAGGATAACACCAGAGTCTATCAGCACAGCATTGCCATGAAATCACATCCTTCAGGTTTTAATAACTAGGGAGTCACTGTTTATTAGAACATACAAGCTTGTCACCACAGTAGATACTCAGAAAAAGTTCTTGAAAAAGCTAAAGTATCATACAGTAGCCTCCAATTGTTGTTTCATAACCTTAAAGTGAGCTTTTTGGCATTTTTACTTGTACCTACTTGTACTTATCTTGTACCATGTAAATTATCTGCTGTAAAACAAGATCCAACATAACTTTTTAAAGCTCTCTCACCACCACAGAAGCTTACATTTACATTAATATGAATAGAGAAACAGAATGCCAAAAAATTGTACAACGTATTTTAAAACTGAAATAAAAGGATATGAGTGGGTCAGAATTTTAATTGCTGCTCTTCTGAATGGATTAAAAGGACTAAATACACACAGGGCAGGTGTGGCACTAAATCGGAAAATAGTCCTCCTTTTATTTATCACCATAAAGGTCTGTAAAAAAAAGATTAACAGTATAGGAAATATTTTTATGAAACAATTTTCTCCCTAAATTAAATGTTTAGGTTCTTAAATCTGCACTTAGAACTGTATCTAACTGCATTTTGAAATATCTCTAAATTATCAAGTCACACTGAAGTCCCCCTGAGCTACTTTAAGGTCTGTGCGGCTTAGTACTTTTGCCACGTGAAATGAAAATTAAATCTCTTAAATCAAAATTACAGTTCACTACCTTTTATGTAAATTTCTTCAACCAATTCAGTCTTAGTTTCTCTTCATCAAGAATATCACTGATTATATTGAGGAAAAAAATGTCTAGAAGAAAAAAGCTTTCTGCATGCTCTCTGATTATTATATTCCAGTGACTTGCTGATGTACATAAAAACCAGCAACACAGGACAGGATGGAGCCTTTTGCTCTTCAGCTCAAGTCCCTCAACAGTGAACCATGAGACACTTCATATCTTTACATCTACTTTACACACTCCTATAAGCAACGACACAAAACACTTTGCAATAGCATGGACTACATGCAATATAAATAGGGTGCAACAAACAAAGATGATGAGACAAAATAATACAAAATTAATTTACTACAATGAAGATAGGAGGGTTCATTACAGGGTACTAGAAATATCTCAGATATGTCTCCCTTAATTTGTATATTTGTAATTCAACAAAAGTGCAGTAAGTCAGCAATTCCAGCATGATCTGCTGTTCGACGGGCACTGTTTACACAGCAGTGAGCTCAGCCCCACAGACATCATGGAAATTGCTCTAAAAAACAAAGTGTCAGCTATCCCAAACATACATTTCCTATCAAAATGTATTTAACAAGTGTGTCATGTTCTCATAATTAATTCTAACTGTTTACTGGACCCTAAAGTACCTTTTCAGTATGCAATATGTAGCATACCTTAGCACTGTTGCCAAAAAAAACACTAGTAATATTCAAAGATCTGTCCATAAAACAACCAAAAACCAGCATCTCCTGAGCAGAGCTTTTACTAGCTCTTAAGAGTTCAGCAGACAAAACTAAAGCAAAAAATGTTTTTGAAAGTTTTCACCTTATGATCACTGTAGTATGGATCAACATCTTCCAGGGGTTCCCCAATGAGCTCCACAGGAACATCTCCATACAGAGATGGCAGTTTTTTACAGGTTTTCAGATCAAGCTGAGGAGTAAGTTTTTCTTCTTCAACTCCTTGGTCCTTATTCTTCTGGTTAACTTTGGCTCGCTCCTTTTTTTTCTCAGCAATTCTTTCCTCAATCGCTGCCAAGGACTCGGGGGTGAAACGCCGAAAGCTGTTAGCTTCTGATGGCCAAAACAAGGGATCCATTTTTCCTCCTATGTGTTTGTTTCCAGTGCTAGAAGTACTGACCAAAAGAAAACTACTGACAATTAGAACATAATAGAAATAACGCACAACTTAAAAATAATACCTACTAGATGAATTTTTTTTTTCCTTCAGTGAAACCTCGTATGAGAATAGAATCATTTCAGTCTGAAGGGACCTACAACAATCAGCTAGTCAACTGCCTGATCACTTCAGGGCTGACCAAAAGTTCAGCATTGTTCAAGTGAAATGAAGATTGACAACTGATTCTGGATCCACCCTACATCATTCAGGTGGCCGAAGAGATATTTTTTTCTTTGCCTTTCCAGCTGGGAAGTGACAAAATCACATCTCTGTCAGAACCCCAACAATCACCTGATTGTTTCTCTCTGGCACCAGCACCTTTCTACCTTAGTACAAAGGAGAAAGGTGGCAAGGTGATGTGAAGCACTGAAGTGACTTAAGGCAAATTGCTCTAAGTATTCAATTACTAATGACTTCCAGCCCAAATTTACTAAATTACTGGTAGATGATAGAAATTTACATTGCTCATCCACAAACAATGAAGAAAATTTTGGCCCATTACAGGATGACCTGTCATTTGTCACTCACATCAAAACCAACTACTCCCATCTAATAAACACTTTTGTTCACCAACAAATCTTTAAAACGCTGTGCATTTTTGACTGTCTGAGGTCTGTATGTACCAGTTCAGCTTTGTGAGCTCCTGTGTGGGCCATGTTTGAGGTTCAATACTCTGTTGCAATTACAGTGCTCTTTAAATGCAGATATATTTCCTTAAAAAACCTATGCAACTGTCTGGAACCAGAATAACTGTGCAACGATTTTGGTTTGGTTTGGGGATTTGTTGGCTTGGGGTTTTTTTCCATTCCTCTAGGACTTTACAAGCAAGTTCAGATCTGATCATAGACCTGCAACTCAGAGATCAATATTTACTGTGGTAAAAAATTGGAAGTATATAACCAAAGAATTATTACTTTGCAAAAACACAAACATTTATTTCCAATCGAGAGCTCAAAAGAAAGTGAAAATAAACATGATTTTGTTTGCCAATTTTTAATAATTCTAAGAATATTAATTTTGTCTCCCAAGCAGTTTTAGGAACAACAGAGATCTTTTAGGTAACTACATAGACTGTAATAAATGAAGAAAAAAATATTGTTTTAGTAAATACAAAGATTGTTCTAGTATTAAGAACTTAGGAACTGAAGTTTTAAAAAATGAAGTCTGAATCTGTCAAAAGGGCACAGGGAGGACCACGAAGATGATCAGAGGGCTGGGACACCTCTCCTACAAGGACAGGCTGAGAGACTTGTGGTTGTTCAGCCTGGAGAAAAGAAGGCTCTGGGAAGCCTTCCAGTATCTGAAGGAGGCCTACAAGAAAGCTGGGGAGGGACCTTTTACAAGGCTTGCAGTGACAGGATGAGGTGTAATGGCTTTAAACTAAAAGAGGGGAGATTTAGATTAGAAATTAGGAAGAAGTTCTTCACTGTGAGGGTGGGGAGGCACCGGCACAGGTTGCCCAGGGAAGCTGTGGATGCTCCATCCCTGGAGGTGTTCAAGAACAGGCTGGATGGGGCCTTGCACAACTTGCTTTAGTGGGAGGTGTCCCCACCTATGGCAGGGGGGTTGGAACTAGATGATCTTTAAGGTCGCTTCCAACCCAAACCATTTTGTGATTCTATGATTCCATGAAAAGCACTGAACAAGAGAAAAAACACCCTACACATCCTCTTCAGCAGCAGTGACTGGAAGTTATAATTGGACAAACACTCATGGACAATGTGAGAGGATTTCTTCAGAAGATCGGTACCAGTGGTGTACTTGTGCTCCCATGGAAAACAAACTCTCTGGCCTTTCAGATGCTGCCAATCATTTCTAGATTGTGACTTAGGTTAGTGAAAAGGAAGCCAAGATGAAAAAATCCTTGCAATACAGATGATGAAAAAATTTTGAAAAGACAGAGTGACTACTCCAAATTCCTAAAGCTCAGCTAAACTCAGTGACCTCACTATATGCTGCTGAAATAGTTAAATTTTTAAGTCAAGACACTGAAGTAAAATGTTGCCTTTAGAAATAATTTAAGTCTTTGCACTGGATAGAAAAGTCTCCCTAGGTAGGAGATTCTGTGAGGGAACCTACAGAACAGATATTCCCACAAGTAAGCTAAAGTACTACTGAATGGGATTTCTTCTAGAATCTGGGAGAACAAACTTTGGGGTGTATATACAAGTCAGTGTGAGGAAATCCTAACAATGCACTACCTAAAGCATGCTGCCAAAGGAAATACAAGGCTAAGGTCCAGATCTGTTAACTTCCTCTTTCAATCTAGTTCTAGCATGTATTATAACCAACTCTGAGTCTCAGATTATTTCTATTCACTCCCTTGTCAGTAGCCACTCACTGATTATTGCCTGTAAGCACCTGGATCTGAAAAAAATAAAGGATAAATTATCTGCTTAGTTTGGTTTTAGTATGTGTTTAGCAGATTTTTTCACATGGGAATAAAGAATAAAAATGTGTCTCTGTGGTAGGATTTTGATCAATAGCACAAAATCAACTACCTGGTTAACACAGGTCAAGAAGTATCTTAAAATTAATTAAGAAAGAAAGAAAGAAAGAATAAGCCATGTAACAACACTCACCATGAGATTTGCCACCACAGGTCCAGAACTATTAAAATCTATGCTCCAGTCAGAGCCCTGCTCCTTTTTCAGCACTTATCCACAGTATTTCCAAAAAGCTTGTCATCACCCATCTGTGTATTTGTCAAAACCCATTTTAAGTGGGCATTTGGAAATCAGATTTTAATAAAACTTACACACAGTTCTGACCACGATAATAATGAAACATCCAGAACCAGCTATTTCCAAGTATCTAATGAAGGAATACTTAACCACACTTAAGTGCACACATGACACTTAATTTGGTTCATGGAACATGATGGCCTTTTTACCAATATTGGCAAAATCAGCAGCCTTTTCAGTACCTTGAAAATATACAAATTTATATTAACATACAGGCGAGATATACAGAAACACAAAGAAGTTATGCTTGGATAGTCTGTAGGTAGACATCCTTGTTGAGGTCCTGCATGTGAACAAGACATCCTAACTCCCATCACATTCAGTGGTTATCTGGTGGTTTGTATAGTCAATCAAAGTTGTAGAGATATTCAAAGGGAGCCAGCTGCTTTAAAATTATCTAAAACTCCTCTGACAACATCAGCTAAATCCCCACTGACTCTAATGGGAGATTAAACACTCAGATCACAAACAGCTTCATTTAGACACCTAAATACAGGTATGAATCTTGCACTGAATCATTCCATAGCTGCTGCAATTTTCCTCACTGTTAAACAAGAGACGTCCAACACCCTGGAGTCATCTTACTGTATGACCCACAAGAGCAGAACTGGATGTCAGCAAAACCAGTGGTCTGCACCAGCTATTTCAGTTTTCAAACTTCATACAGCATCCCTTCACACTGATCTGAAAATTCTGGATACTCCAAGCCTCACCAAGTTCATCATCACCATGGATGCAATAGACATGTATACTATAATGAATGCCCATTATTGAAAAGAATAACACATTCCACAGAAACAGTGATTTAAAAAGGAATTAAATGACCGTTTTACATGTAGCTCAAATATTTTTCTATCAGATGAACCTCTGCTCATCTAGAATAAGGAAACATGAGAAAGCAGCTCAAAGCAGCCCCTTATGAAACAGGCCAGGAATTCTCTCTTCTCTATGTAGTACAATATCTTGCAAAAGCCTGCTGCTACCACCTACTCCAAATATTTCTTCTCTCTGGTCACCATCTCCTTCAATTTAACTACCAATAATTATCAACAGATTTAATAGATTTCAGTCCTTTGTACAATCAAACTCAGACATTATATTGGACTGCTGCTGTTTCTAAAATATACGGTCATTTCTTGCACATAGCACTTTGTCCCCTACTTCCCACTTGTCCCCCTGCCCCAACAAAAACTTCATGCTTGGATAAGTATCTACCAATGCAGGTTTTTTTAGTTGGTTTGTTTGTTGTTTTGTTTTGTTTTTTAAACAGATATACAAAGTCATTCACAACAGCAATATAAAATAATAAAACCTATTCACTCATTACATCCAAAATCAGAAATGTATGCAACAGGCTAGACTGTGCATTACTCAAATATCCTGAAAAAAAATCACTCATCAGCATTTTTGTGATAAAAACATTCCAGATTTGTGTAGGTAAAGAAATTCTACTATGTCAAGATAAGTACAGCTCAGATTAGATAGTATTAAAACCAATCTGAGCACTACTGTGCATAAACTGATATAACAAACCAACAGGATAAAAAGTAGTCAGTAATTAATATGAGAAATAGATTAATTTGTAGCAAAATATTATATTGCTACATGTAAACTATAGGAAGAGCCACGTGATTACAGTAATATAGTAGTTACACAGTAAAGGCACATTTTCTAGCTGTACCTAAAATAAAACCATGTCTAAGACTTAAAAACATGTGCACATATTTTTAAACATATGTGTACACAGATTTAAATTAAGAAAATTAGCAAATGAGATTTTCTCATAGTTCATAAATATTTAGCAAAATCAAAGTACTTACAACATCCCCTTTGAAATGAAAAACATGCACACTGATTTCTGAAGCCAATTTCAGCTAGCTTGTATCTTCAAAGAGACAGAAAGTCTTCATTTTCTCACCTGCACCAGCCTGTTCAAAAGAACATCCTCTCTACCTCCCATGCAGAAAGTTTTCTTTTGTATTGGGATGCCTGGGGGAGGGATGGAGGGTGGAGCTCGATTGCTCTTCTAACACCAGTAAATTAAATATTGTGATTTTACTGGGAACATTAAAAAATGAAAAGGTTTGTGGGTGATACTTTTGAATAATCACCTAACGTTAAACAATTACTTTCTTTCTGCTGAGATCATAGTCACATTTATTGAAAGCAAAGAGGATTTTTGTTCTATCAGAAGTATGTATGGAAAAACCTGTGAAAGCAAAAGCTGTCCTGATTCACATTTCGTTATGAGGTTTTAACCAGCTGAATTTTCCAACAGACATAAAATATTGGTACAATTTTTGCCCTTCATTAAAAGTTTTTGGCCAGAAATTATAGAACATATACTGTTTTTCATTCCTTAATGTCAGATTTTTTCCATTCCCAGACTATGATGTATGTTCATTACACCTTATAGAGGCAAACTCTCAAATATACTATCTCTTATATACAAGATCAGAGCCCAAAATAAATACATTCAATATCATATTATGCTGTAACTTCCACTAAAACGCAGAAACCCCGTTTGAACAAATAAACCCAACAACATTTATCCTCATATCTGAAATTGCTTTTATTTATTTAAATAAAAGTTATGTATAAAGCATGCTAACAAAAAGTATTGGACAGTAACAGGTATATATTAATGGCAAGCCCTATTGCTAAGTACAGTTATTTCTCTTACATCAACAGAATCTGTTACTGTCCAAAAATTTTTTACTCTGTATCAGATAAATTCTAAATCTTTCCTATTGTGTTTCTTGACGGATGATGGGAGAGTTACTGTGGGTTTTGCTGGAAGAATTCTGCTGTAGGAACTATACTGCCCTTAAAAGCCAGGCAGCACTAATGCATGCAAACAGAAAAACAAATGTAATCAAACACTTTGCCTGATAGGTATCATCATCAAAGGAAACAACCCAAGATGGTTTTAAAGACATAGACACTAATTGTTCTGTAATGCAAGAAACAATAAGCCATTTTAAGTTCCAGTGTAAGTTATTTTTCCAGAAAGCAAAACTATGCTCTTGATAGAAGTTAATTAGGAGAGCATCATTATGTATTGGCACTGTATCTGCTGTGGTCAAGAGTGGCCACATTTATAAGGCTGTATCACCAAGTATAAAAAAGATTCTTACCTGAATGTATTTTTTCTGCTGCATCTTTTTATCAATCTGTCTTTGTGAAAAATGGGGCACAGAGAGTAAAGACAAAAAAGAGTGAGAAGAGGTGCACTCCTCTGCCCTTTTCACATGCTGTGATATCTGTAATCAGAAAAGAGAAGGCACAGAAACCATAAAATATTTATCTGTAGCTGTTAAAAGAAAGCCTTAGGACTTGTAGCTAAGAGCAAAACATTTAGAGGAGTAACTTGTCTTGTATTACTACAGAAAATTTACTTTCTCCTATTAGGAAGGCAGTTTCTTAAGGGGCGTTGAGGCAGAGGGCTGAAAATTAGCTTCATAGTAAAAACATCTTTGCAGTTTCATTCATTATTCCTCAGCAAAATAAATTTTCTAAAAAGAGAGAGAAAAAGCTGAAGTTTAATAACAAAAAGATAACATTCATTATAGAAATGACTAATTCTGTTAATTTAGTCTCCATGTTCTTGACACAGATCTGTCTCTTCCATTAACTGTGAAGTACAGCACTCTTTCCTATTTATTCCCAGAGCACAAGAAATATGTTTTTTTTCTCAGAGGCATTAGTACACCACCATTAGTCTAATGACTACAAGTGTGCAGATGTTTAGAGCTGAAAAAACAGATTTTTGCATAATTAAATGCATCTTGTGATGGTGCCATAACTCTAAACACCAGAAGCTGCTTTAAGTTACCAATCAGATAAATATGGTCATTAAAGATATCAGGGCATTTGACAGTTCATGTACATTGCATGGCCCTCTTATCCTGAAATTCTAACCAGCTGCCTCATCTACTGGTTTCTATATACTGTGAAATACTCTGTGGTATAATCCTAGAAATGTGTGTCTCCTGTATTCACAGGGATAACAGGCACACAATGCGTCCCTCTGTCTTAGGAGAAGGGTTCATACAAGGTTTCTCTTGCTATCTTTCTTATTTATAGGAATGAGACTAATTCCTAATAAATTCAGCACAATTTCCCTCCTTTTCCTATGCAGTTGGGACCTTCCCTCAACAGCTCACTGACCAGGGGCCCCTCACTATACATGAGAAGTCTGTAATTCAGATCACTGTAAACCTCATTCTTCCTCACTATATCTCCCTCTAAGATACATCTGTATTTTTAAGATACTATGTCTATAATGGGCTAAAATTACAAGATGGACACAAGGTACCAGATACAAGAGGGAACGAAACTTAAATTTCAAACAAATAAGTCACTATCATCAACCAATGTATCTGTAAATCTGCTTCTGAAATTTGTATACTGGCCTATTCAATAGTCTCTTAATTATTCACACAACACTCACAGAAAGTTTGAGTAAAAGAAGTGTTTCACAGAGAGAAAATAAGCACATCTATGAAAAAGTCAATGGAAAAATCAACGTTACTTTACTTGAGTGGTAAAAACCTCCAGTAACTTCAACCAGAGTAGTTGGAAGGAAAATTACTTGAGCCTGAGAAAGACATTTCATATTTTCAAGAAATGGATCCTGCAAAACAAAGTCATAAAATACATAACAAGGTAAAGTCATCCAGTGATGATGAACTCTACTGAATTTGATACAAAGTACCTTTCAGTTGTTTTAATTTAGGCTTAGATTCTCAAAGAGCCATATCATGACTGCTAATTAAAGAGCTTATTGCACCTTCTGTCTGTGGTTCACTGCCATTAGCTGGCACCAACCACAAGCGAGTCTGAGACATGCGGAGATAGTGATGATCCTCCATTACAGCCAGTAAATGGAAACGACTGTTTCACACAGAAAACCCCACAAAACACAAAAAAATTAAACTGTGCACATAACACAGACCTCAAAATACTCTCCTGAAGGCAAAATCTCTATCTCCAGAGAGCAGGGAATGGAAATCATAGAATTTTTTAGGTTGGAAGAGACCTCCAGGATCTCCAAGTTCAACTGTTAGCCCAGCATTGACAAGTCTACCACTAAACCATGTCCCTCAGCACCATATCTACATGGCTTTTAAATCCCTCCAGGGATGGGGACTCCACCACATCCCTGGGCAGTGCTCTCTAGGGCATGACAACCCTTTCGGGGAAGAGATTTTTCTTAATCTCCAACCTAAACCTTCCCTGATGCAACCTGAGACCATTTCCTCTTGCCCTATTGCTTGTTCCTTTGGAGAAGAGACATACCCACACCTCACTACAAACTCCATTCAGGGAGTTAGTGTGAGAAGGTCTCCCTTTCAAGAGTCCAAGGAGGATTCTCTCTGTTCTGCCTTTGATCCCAATCCATGTGTTCCTGAATCCAGTTTCAGAATCCACCTCCCAAATCCAGCTCCTGTCTGCTGCTCAGTCCAGTGTGGGACTTGCCAGTGCCTGCTCCACAGCATTAGGAGGATAGGATTTGATATTGGGTTTGTATATATATGTATATATTCCATTTTATTGTTATTATTTTTATTAAAGTGATTCTAGGGGTTTTTTATTTATTTATTTATTTTCATAATCCACAAACCTCTCTCCCTTATTCCTGTTTTCTTCTTATTTGGGAAGGGAGAGGGGATAATAGAGAGCATCTGTCATTCATCTACTGGCTGGCCCAACCCTAAACCCTGACCCTAGTCAAAACCCTAAACCCTGACTCTAGTCAAATGTTGACTAAAATGAAGGCACACACATTTAACAGGATGGACAACTAAGCACTGAAATAAATTGTGAACATTTGTCGCCTTCTCAAATACTCAAAATCATTAGTGTTTGATTACATGAGACCTTTGTTTTCTGATACTTAGCTCTATATACACGCATAGACAATATGAGAATTGATACCAGCTTTCCAGATTACAGGATTTCTTTAAGACAAGTATTTGGAGCAGTATGACAGTTACTAACTCTGATGCTTACAGCCCATAAATGATATTTCTTAAAAGTTTAAGTAACGGAGGCAATTAATTGCTCTGCAATAAAACTTCATACTCATTGGTAAACCAAGCATTTACATCAGATACACTTGCAATGAAAATTATTTGCAGAGATTTCTGTTTACTACAGATGTAACTTCAGAGAATTTGTGATCCTCCCTCTTGTCTGTAACCTAAACTGGCAGAGAGGGCATGCCCACGATCTGGGAAACACTATAACTTCTGATACTTCACCGTCTGTAACCCAAACTGGCAGAGAGGGAGAGAGGCATGCCCACAGTCTGGGAAACACTATAACCTCTGATACTTGACATTAAAAGCTGTCTCTAAATAATGCACACACATTTATTAGGATGGCAACTCAAATGCACCCTTCATGGGCTGAATTAATTCAACTACAGATGTAACTTCAGAGAATTTGTGATCCTCCCTCTTGTCTGTAACCTAAACTGGCAGAGAGGGCATGCCCACGATCTGGGAAACACTATAACTTCTGATACTTCACATTAAAAGCTGTCTCTAAATAATGCACACACATTTATTAGGATGGCAACTCAAATGCACCCTTCATAGGCTGAATTAATTCAGCTGCTGCACAGAAGCTTCAAGATTCTCCTTGATTTCAAGACCTAGATGAGATTCCAGGAATGTCTCTTATAAAATACTATATCCCTTGAACAAGAGTAATATGAAACAGCATGCAAAAAAAAATAAAAAAAGCAGTGAGGAAATGCATCCTTTTTTGTTGTACTTGGAATGCAGAATAACTAAATATTACATATACAATAACACCAAACCAAGCACACACACAGCAACTATCTTATTAAAGAAAATATCTAAAGGCATGAATCTGTCACAGAAAAAATGAGGAGCTCTGGCTAATAAATATTTCTGAGTTAAACTCAAGGTGTGTCCAATCCTTCTGAGAAAAGAATCTAATAGTATAAAAGTATGTGATGTATTTATCAAGATAATAATTTATATGCCATTTCCCTTTTTTCCATGCTGCACAATGAAATAAGAAGTCACACGGGCATGAAATCTGGTATTTGGTAAACAGCTAATTGGTTTTACAGAATAACAGGAAATAGCTTTTATGGTAAGTACACACTAAATGCATTGTTACACAAAGTAGCTTTCTGCCTAATGACCTAATGTACACTGAATAAGCCTGAAAATTAGCTCAGTGCCTGAAGTTCAAGTTATTCCATCTGCTTCTCCCTAGTATTCTGAAAAAAAACAGTATTAATGTTTTTGAAGCACTTTATATTTCTCAAAAGATGCTAAGAGCATGCAAAACATTGCTCCTACAGTCTTTAAAAGAATTCCAGCATTTCTGATGCAATCTTGCTGATACAGTTTTATTCTTGAAGTCTCATCTTTTAGTGCATGGCTCCAAACACAATCAAGAACTAAGAAGTGCAAGAGCACTAGCAAGGACTGAACCCTTTGTTTTCAAATCTGTTTCTTACTGTAGCTCCCTGTAAGATCAAAATCAAAACTTCAACACGTCAAGAATGCAACTTGTAAAAATTAACAAATTAGCTTTACAAACTAAAAACGAATCACATATGCTAGTGAACTAGAGTATTTAGTAGTTAGATTAATGCGAGAAAGCAAATTTAAAACAAAGTCAATGCTCAAATAAGAATTTCTCTCCTTTCTCCAAAGCCTCCTGGATTTCAGTAGCTAGCTGGGGTGTCAGATTTCTCAAAGTGGCTTGAGATTTCAGTTCCTTCCTTTGCTTCCAGTTGCCATCAGACCAGTTCCACATCTCCTACACACAATAAATAGCAGTCATTAAGGATGTGTCTGTAGTCACTGTCCTGCTCTCACATTTTCAGAGCCCCTGCTCACACGTGTCCTGGTTGTGACCCACTCTCAGACATGCCAACCGCCTGAGTGACCCCAGGAACTCCCTCTCACTCCCCTTTGCCAGTGGAGAAACCAACAGCTCACCCAGCAGTCAAAACCAGAGTCATTGTAAACTCATTTGTGGTATTTTTCATCAGATTTTTACAAATACTCCCTCAAGTGCAAGAAAAACAATACGAGGCAGTTACAGGGAACCACAGCAAAGACTGTTCCTAGTGTACATCGTTCTGCAAACACATTTTTGTGGCTTTTACAGCAGATTTTGGACATGAAGGAGTCTAAAACAGTGAGTTGTATTACTTGAATATCTTGTTTATGAAGACACATAGAATATGATAGCCCAGGAAAATTTAATCATACAATAAATATTTAAATAGGATTTAAGATCACCAAGTTTCACATCCCCTAAAACACAGGCTATATACAGTAATTTCAAACAGTTGCATCTGCGTCAGGTCCATAAATTATATATAGGTTATGACACTTTTGGTTTTAAGCTTTGTAGGCTCTACTGTGTCCTTTGGGGATTATTTCTTCTCCCAGTAATTAGCTGGTCTTAAAATGTATATGTTCTTCACATCTTAAATTTATATAGCTCTTATCCCAGCTACAGAACCTCTTACAGCTCTTCTTTAAAAAACTCTACTGATGTCACTCCTGGAGATATTTGTCTAGTGACTTGTCACAACAGATGGTGATTCCAAAACCTTCATATGCGACGTATCCTAGTGCTTCACTACTCTTACTCACAAGAAAAAGTTTTTTCTTGTGCTTCATCTTAATTTCCTGAACTGCAGCCTCAGCCTGTGACTTCTTGTTTCACTCATCATCGTGAGGATGAGTTTATTTCACCCTTCTTCTTAATTATTTGAAAACTGCCATCATGCTTCCTTTAATTTCTTCCGTAGGCAAAACCCGTCTGAACTTTACATAGTAATTCATATTTCTCAGACTCCAAATCATTCTTACAGCTTATTTCTAAACCCTTTTAGCATTTTATTTGAAAGCTGCGACTCTCAGACCTCACAAAGAGGGAGCAGAGCAGCAGAAGCTGGGAAATCCTGGAGCATTCTTGAACCTACCATTATTTAGAAAATAACATCTTCATACACTTACTGCAATGATTATTCACCCAACACTTACTTACATTCTGGACACTTCCATCCTCACTTCTCTCTTTATCTCAACATCCTGGCTTCACTCCTGAGACCTCTTTGTTTCTCCACCACTTCCTTTTTGGCTCAACAGCCGTTTGCTCATTCTAGTGTTCTCAGAAATTCAAACATCTTCGTACTCTTACTGCAATGATTATTCACCTAACACTTACATTCTGGACACTTCCATCCTCACTTCTCTCTTTATCTCAACATCCTGGCTTCACTCCTGAGACCTCTTTGTTTCTCCACCACTTCCTTTTTGGCTCAACAGCTGTTTGCTCATTCTAGTGTTCTCAGAAATTCACAGTTTAGGCAAAGTTGATTAGATTTTCATGGAAATTGATAAATAATCCCTAGACTCATATATACATCATGCACCTTCTCTTCCAAAACCAAAAAGCTAACATTATAATCTAGATCATTTTACCACTTCCCTGAAATGACCCAAAGATGATGAAAGGTTGAAAGGTTTACTGCGTAAGAAAGAAAATATTACCCACAATATTTTTTGCATAATACTTTCTTTAGTTCAGGCTTGATAAACATACACACAGAAACCAGAAAATAATCACTACTACAATATTCATATTTTATAGAAGCTTTTAGTAAATATGACCTTTGTTGGATTAGGCAATCTCCAGAGATCCCTTCCAACCACAATGATTCTGTAATACAAAGGGATCACTGCAATATTTTTCTCCTTAAAGTAACAAATTGTTGACCTGAAAGGTTAAAGAAACCCTGTATTGTATATATTAATAGCAGCAACTATCCACAAAAAGTTCTTCGATACACAAATAAAGAGGGAAAGTAATTTTAAAATTGCATAATTATGCAAAAAAATAAAGAGTCTCTGTCCATAAGCAAATTCAGTTTTAAAATAAATGTACAAAAGCTGACAACTGTCCTTGAAGACACAACATTAACTTCACTAAATGAATAAGCCATTCACAATTATGGGTAATGAAATTATGATTAGGGTTTATGCATCAAATTACTATAAAATTTTATCAAGGAATAACACAAAAAGAATTTAAGAATTTCAGTATCTTTAAGAGAAAACAATAAATTACTTTAAAGCATGCATGAAAATGATTGTGTTGTGAAAATAAGTCATCAACCTCTTAATGGACTAATGCACACTGAAATGGAGTAAGGCACTTTGCTCAGTATTTACTCACAGAGAAAATTTCATGCTGCCTCATTCTTCTCTAGCCCAAAATCCAATAAAATTATATAGTTTATGAGTGGCAGCATCTGAAACACTTTAATTACCAGTAGCCTGAAGCCAGTATACAAATTAACTTTGAACAACAACAAAACACTTTTTATCTTTGAAAAAAAAAAGTATTAAACAATAAATGCATTTCACACGCATCTTAGGAGATGCCTTAAATTATAGCAAGGGAAAATAGTAAAAATATTGCAGTTAGGAAGGACTTTGGTCAAGGCAAATTTATTTAAAGATAATTTTTTTTTTAAATTTAAGATTCTTCATTTAAGAATCACTTGCAATTGTGATGAGGACACTGTATATGGTTAATTATTAATGTATATTACGATAAAAAATGTAATCTGTACCAAAATAAGCAAAGTCTAAATTAGGAGAAGTAATTAGCCATTATGACTTCTACATACATTTGCAACCAGGACTGAACAAGAATGTGAATACATGAATGTATCTTTTTTATCACTTTACACATTTTTTTCACTTAGTTTTTTTTTCACTAATTAACTGTTAGCACTTTTACTGTACTAGCACAATGAAGTCCTGTACAACTTCATACACATCCTCACCTAGAACATGGTAACTGCTACAGCTGAACACTTTTGGCATTAATAATTAAAGTGCTAAAGAGGTATTTGGGAACTGGGGGGTGGGGAGTTTCTCAGAAAAACAGTACGAAATTTCATACCACCATACAACTATTTTGAGGAACTCTTTTTCATCAGACAAAACGATACCATCCACCCCGGTCCCCTGAGGAAGGCAGTTGGGTCTTTGCTAATCTGCTTAGTGGGGCAGCCTCAAACAAGGTGTGAGACAGAATCTTGCTTTTAAGCATCTGCCCCCACCACAGCCCCTTAAAAAGAGGGTGGACTTGGTTATTATATGGGTGTATGTAAAGTCTCCAGAGGCACAACCTACCACACTGTGCCTCAGGCTTTGAGATGGAGAGCCTCAGGGCTGCCACCCAGCACCAGCCTTCTCTGCAGAGCCCTCTGGAGGGGACAAGTGACCTCCCTCCACAGCTCTGGTGTCCTGAAGGGCAGCACAGCCCCTGGAGAACCACGAGAAGACACCCCACAAGCAGTAGCACAGGCCACAAGGACTATGGGGAAGCACAAGTCTCATGAGGAGCAGCTGAGGGAAGTGGGGATGTTCAGCCTGGGGAGAAGGAGGCTCCACAGGGGAGACCTCGTCGCTCTCAACTCCCTGAAAGGGGGTTGGAGGGAGGTGTGGGTCAATTAATCCTCCCAAGCAACAAGTGATAGGGCAAAAGGAAGTGGCCTCAGGTTGTGACAGGTTTAATTTGGATGTTGGGAAAAAATTCTTCAAGGAGAAGTTTGTCAAGCCCAGGACCAGGCTGCTCGGGCAGTGGTGGAGTGGCCCATCGCTGGAGGGGTTTAAAAGCCACGTAGAAGTTTGCAAGCCCCGGGCCCGGGCTGCTGGGCAGTGGTGGAGTGCCCATCGCTGGAGGGGTTTAAAAGCCACGTGGCTGTGGTGCTGAGGGACATGGTTTA
>NW_008615390.1:0-18054 GCF_000691845.1 Merops nubicus
GGGGCACAGCCCTGGCACGGCACAGCCTGGACACCCTGCTACTCTTGTTTTTTTCGCTTTTTAACGTATATTGGAGCATCTCAAAGCCAGTGTGTGCTTATTTGTAAATCAGTCCTTTGAAGTGTTGATAAATGTGCTAGACTGACACTAGCTTGGTGGAAGCAGAATTTTCTTTTTGCTTTTAGAACTCTCTCTGTGAGTATTCCTTAAGAAGTTTATTATGCTGAAAGGCTTCAAGAAAGGTATTTGCATGTCAGCTTTTGCAACATTTGGTGGCAAATCATTACTGGGATGATGTATTTCATTCATTGGTATCATCAGTTCTAAAAGAACCTACTAAGCATGTTCATTTCTATTCCTTCCAGACTGGCAGAAACGGATAAGCAGAGCTTCCTCTATTTTGAATATTAAAGAAGAAAAACAAAACAAAACAAAACAAAACAAAACAAAAAAACAAAACCACCAACACCTTTCCAGGCCTGAATAATTGAAGGCTTCTCATGCAGTGTTTTTTCTTTGTTTCCACATGGGTCAATATTTGAACCACTAAAATACAGGTTTGTCATGGATTTTTTGTTTCCAGCGTAAGTCATAGTCTAGGGGCAAAGGTGGAGGAGGATAAGGCTTAATCATATCCCATTGAAATTTTGAAATTTCACCCAAACTATCTAGATATAATCTTAAACACATGAACCATGGAGTACAATATTTTAGCATGTACATATCAAGCAACTTTAATTACACCAAGTTTGTGACAATGTGGTCATAAACAGTATTCTGGATGCCAAGATGAATGTCTGTATGCTCTGGCCAAGGTTCTGTTACTCATGATCATACTGCTCTTCAGTATAATGTTGCCATCTAAAATTAGATTTCTTTAAAAATGGATGATAATCCCTAAGGATGAGCTTATTCTGATCTAAACAGTAATTTAAGTGGATTATAGGTTTAAAATCATAAGCAGTGACTTATTAACCTCTTTTCAAGAATTACCTAATCTCCAAAGTTGATTAAAGGGGGTTGATTTATCTACAAAAGTATTACAAGTCCAGATCTCCTGATTCTTGGCTGAGTTCAATAAACTTTGACCACTGCCTTCTAGATCTATGACTTTCAAACTACACAGTAGTACAGCTTCAGAAGGTGAATTAAAGGAGGTCCATTCTCAAACTGTAATATCAAAAAATCCAGTCCAATATAACAGTATTTGACATTCAGAACAAACAGAACCATGAACAGTATCACAAACTGTTACCATTAAATCATAGAATCGTAGAATCATAGAATGTCTTAGTCTGGAAGAGACCCTAGGGATCATATCCAACCTCAGACACCTCTCAACTAGACTAGGTTGCTCAAGGTCTCATCCAACCTGGCTTTGAACACCTCCAAGGAGGGAGCATCCACAGCCTCTCCGGGCAATCTATTCCAGAGTCTCACCACTCTCATACTGAAGAACTTCTTCCTGAGACCTACTCTATGTGATGTTAGCCATCACTTTTTTAACTGGAAGAGAAAACTGAAAGAGGAATCTAAGAGCTGTTTTTGAAAATACCTGGGTATTTCCTAATTTAAACACAGTAATGACTACCTACCTATAAGCTTATGCAAACACTACCAAAAGATGTCATGTAGGTATATCCTAATTAATATCTGCTGACCATCTTGTTGAAGTCTAGATGTCCATACATAAGTTATCTGACTATGCAAAATTACTATAGTTCAGCCCTATTGCCTTTTTTACCACCTAACTGTAGAGATATGAGAGAACAAACTTAGAGGTAAATACTATTTTCTTTTCTGTGTCAGATCCCAAAGACCTCTGACAATTATTTAGCTACTGAAGCAGTAAAACACAGCAACTTTTTCAGGATTTATGAGGCCTGAGGGCAATATCATTCCATGACCCACTGAAACAATAAACATTTAGAAGTCTTACGTTACAAACAATGAGGAAACATTAGTTTTGAAGTGTCACACTGAGAAAGAGCATTTCAGTCGTTTTCTGAGCCAGCAGCAACTGCTATGTATCATGAGAGTGCTTTCACGTCCAGTGAACCAAAATCTGAATAACCAGATACAACCTGAACTACTCTTTGTCTTTAAACAGGTCATTACATTCAGAAATATGCAGTGTTGCTCACTATATATTCCACTTTAGTCATGATTACATTGTCATAATCTTGATTTTATGTGAAGCATAGTTTTAGGGAAGAGTCTCATGCTTGGGTCTTATTGATGAGACCATCAGCTGCACCTGGCAGAAGTGGACAGATATTCAGTAATTTCCACTGATTGAGATTCTAATTCTTTATTTCCTCATAAATGTTGCACGTTACCTATTGTTACACATCATCTCTTTATTTATACTGCTTTTTTTTTCATCACTTATTCCTGTGAGTTGTGTGAGTTTTTTGACAAGACTGAGAAGTGAGATTTTAATCTTTAAAAAACTGAAGTAAAAAAAAAAAACAGTATAGTAACACATGAATATTTTACAAGGAAATATAAAATCAGTTACGTCCTCCAGCTAAATCTAGGTACCTAATTATATTGAAAAAAAAAAAAAAAAAAGTGTTTGAGTAAAATTATATGTCCGGTGTGTTATTTAGTTTTATATATGCCACAAAACCACATAACATATGGGGTTTTTTTCTAGGTGTTTTAGTAACGCTGTGATCCCAAAATACTTGCTTAACATTAAAAAAATATTTGGTTCATGGCTATTTTAAAAATATCAAAGGCAATATTACCTTGAAAGCTTTATTTTTATTCAAAAACGTTAAAAAAGTGAACAAAGACGCCTATAATCAGTTCAAGCACTACTCAGGCAAACAATGATCTAACTGTTTGCTTCCATATAATTCTTTTGTTTCTAAGCAGACATAACTCCTGAAGCTTCACTTCTTTCAGCTATGTGTGGTACAGAGTTGTTAATTCTTGCATGACTCTACAGTAACCTAAATATGCTATCCAAGTATTTGTTATCAGATTCTACTTCAAATGTGGGAGTGGCATATTCACTTTTTCTTTTGTGACTTTTTCTGATGTCACATTTAATGGCATTAAAGTTTGAGTTGCTTCTAGTGTATCATTTCCCTTCATTATGCTTCACTTTGAGTTTTTCTTTTTTTAGAGTATCACGCTTTGGTACAGTGCACTAACTGCTTAGAAAAAAAAATTGACCTGGATCACACAGTGAAATCTAAGAGGTTTTGAATGCAAATCCCAAACAGATGATAACGTCCAGCTCCCCACAGTAGTGAACTGTCAATCCCCACTATTCTTCTCAGCAGGCTCTTTTCTATGGTTCCCATTCACAGGAGCCAGACACTGACTGCACACTCAGCAGGGGACCTGGGTGTCCAAGGCAGGATTTCAGCAGGTAGAAAAATGACTTTTAAGTTAACTTCAAAGCTTGTGTCTCCTTTCACGACCCAGATTTCATTCTTTGTTTGTCTACTTAGTCTCTTTAAGTGTAAAGAAATCTGACGATATCTGACATTATAGATATTCTTTCTGTGATTATTTTTTTTTAATTAAATGTCACAGGTGACAATCTCTATTTCATTGATATTGTCTTAAAACTGCATGGAGTTAAACACATATGGATGTCTTCCATCCTAGACAATTTATTTTGTAAGACATCTATTACAAAAACTTGAGTGTGTGAACAATGGTGTTAGGAGGTCAGTTGTTTACATGCACAGATGACTCCAAAAAACTGAAATTATTTCTTCTATAATGAAGGCGTATGTGAACCACGTGTGCATAGATCAGATATACCACTACCAGCAAAGAGAGATTTGATATGTACAGTTTCAGTCTTTTAATTTTTTTGTAAAGATACATTGAAAGTAATAATCCAGGACAAACATGTTTGCTTAATTTGTTTTTTTCTATCTCACCTTTCTTTAGTTTGAGTTTGGTTTTGTGGCATATTTGAAAAAAATGAAGCATCATATTCATTCAAGACAGTATAATTTCCAGTTATTCTCTTAATCTTTCTCTTTTTAGTTTTTTTTTGTTTTGTTTTGTTTTTTTTTGTGTGTCTTTTTACATTCTATGCTGACCTGCTAAAATAATTATAGACCTTATTTTCTATAACAAGCTGAAGAATATTAGGTATTTTTTTGCTATTAGAGAGACTCTAATATTAAGATTTCCTCTTTAAATTCATAACGTTAGTTGGTAAATTCAGAATTTTTGTGCCATTCTGTATTGAAAATTTTAATCTCCCGATACATTAATTCCATTCTAAACAGCAGAACTAGTAGTTGCAGCTTCCCTGACATTTGAGGTTCATCAAATTTAGTTATGTGAATTTTAATTCTGTTTTTTGTTTGTTTGTTTGTTTAACAGATATGTACAATACTTATCTTTGATTTAACTCCATTGTTAAATGTGGTGTGTTGACCCTGGCTATATGACAGGTGACCACCAAAGCTGCTCTACCACTGTTCCTCCTCAATTGGACAGGAGGAGAAAGCATGACAAAAGACTCGTAGGTTGAGATAAGGACAGGGAGCTCACTCAACAGCTACCATCACAGGCAAAATAGACTCAACTGGGGGAAATTAATCAATCAAATCAGAGTATGGTAGTGAGAAATAAAAATAAATCTTAAAATACCTATCCCACACCCTTCCCTTCTTCCCAGACTCACCTTAACTCATTATTTTCTCTACCTCCACCC
Source organism: Merops nubicus (assembly GCF_000691845.1). Lineage (NCBI taxonomy): Eukaryota > Metazoa > Chordata > Aves > Coraciiformes > Meropidae > Merops > Merops nubicus. The sequence continues at coordinate 4,697 of NW_008615390.1, forward strand.
CGTAAGAGATGTAAGGGGATGGTGACTGGGGGTTGTGGTCAATTTGTCACATGTGGTGTCTTCCACTCCTTTCTCCTCAGAGGACTCATCACTCTCTTCTAATGCTCCAGCATGAGGTCCCTACCACAGAAGACAGTCTTTCACGGACTTCTTCAACATGAGTCTTTCCCATGGGCTGATCTTCTTCACAAACTGCTTCAGAGTGGGTCCTTCTCACAGTATGTAGTCCTTCAAGAACAGAATGCTACTGTCTGGGTCCCCCACAAGGTCACAAATCCTGTCATCAAACCTGCTCCAATGTGGGCTAGTCTTTCCATTAGGCCACAGGTCCTGTCAGAACCATGCTCCAGTGTCAGCTTCCCATAGCATCATAGACTCCTTCAGGAATTCTTCTGCTTCAGTGTAGGGTCCTCCATGGGCTGCAGGTGGATATCTACTCCACCATTAACTTCCATGGGCTGCAGGGGTACAGCCTGCCTCACCATGGTCTTCACCATGGACTGCAGGGGAATCTCTGCTCTGGCACCTAGAGCACCCCCTCCCCCTCTTTCTTCACTAACTTGGTATCTGCAGAGTTGTTTCTTGTGCATATTTCAATTCCAGATATCATGAAAGACTGAACAAATGTTTGCCACAAAGTACACGGTGTCATTCTGCCTCACTTGGTGCCTTCCACTGAAAATTAAAACACAGGATTCTACTACTTCCAGATTTCCAAAACTGAGTCACTTACAAATCTAAGTTTCTGATACAGCTTGTTGCACATTCTAGTGAAACCTAACACAACTTCACCCGGTTTCACTGAAAATCTGTGGCCAGCCAGCAGTGACGAACACCAGCTGATACAGAGTTGTACTAATTCTTTCAGCTTCTCAGGCAGTATTTTAGTTACATATCATTGATTCCCATCTTGAGGATTGTCTATAACACTGCTATCAATTTAGAGAGGCCAGGAAGTTCAGGGAGCCAATGACATAAGACTGTGGAAGCATTGTGTCTGAATTCAGGCAATAGTAATAGTACTTCTGCATAAAGTAGGCTTTTTAAAGAATTTTTTTCAATTCTTTTTCCATGCAGAAGAGCAAGTGAGGTTAATACAAGTCATATGGTGTAGACATATCCAAAGTATTTCTGAACGAGGTAGTGCATATATCAAAATAAGAGCAATCAGATTATTAGTGTGGCATTCAGCTGTGGAGAATTAATCTTACAGTTAGAGCAACGTTGCTTTAGCAAGGGTATACTGTTTCTGGAATAAGAAATATCTCATTAAATGCAACACATAACGTTACACTGTGCCATGTGCCTAGAAGCTACATTAATACTAGCAAACACAAACAGTGCCCCTCCTCTGTATCTGAGGGCATCACACTAGCCCTCTGAACTCCCTGACTAACACAGTACTGTCCTAAGTTTTATCTGGATCTTTAATCAGTGTTTTACTATGAATGCACTTCTGTATTTTAGTTATTCTTCTCTTGCCTGTCAGCTCACCAGTTCTTTAATCAATTTTTAATTATGGTAAGGAGACATTTATATATTGCAGTACATTATTCTTTGAGTCCATATTATATTTGTATCAGGGCTTCTTTTTAAAGAGCAGTCTTTAGAAAAAGGAAGTTACATAATACAGTATTTTTATTAGCCAATTTTCTTTCAGGTATTGATTTTATTTTCCATTATTCTGCCTCTTCTGTGTTTGCTTTTTCTCATATTCATGTCTTCCTTCTCAACTTCTTTCTTTTTCATATCCAGTTAGCTTTTGAAGTGCATCATTCTTTTTAGATTGAAGCCTTGTTTTGTTTTTGTCTGTATTTCTGCTTCTCATTACTTGTGTGATGTTTAATTATTATTTTATGTGATATTTAGCAGAGAAGAAAGTTAACAGCTTGTAATTTTTCTAAGTTGCTGAATTTATTTATGAAAGAAGGAAAACAAAAAGCAAAATATTTTCCCTCAGGTTGATCTTTCTAAACCAGTGTCTGAAGGCCAGTGAGATCAGGACAGTACTTTGATTGATCAGTGTGCGACAAATCTAATCAGCTTGTCTCTGTTGGCTAAATTACTGATTTTTATTACTCAAAGGAAACATCAATGGAAATTACAGCAATGTTTCTAACAGTTGGAAGCTAAAAAGTAAGATTATGCTAAAGGAAGAGCTGTTATGCACACCAGGAACAGAAATCAAAATGCCTCCTTTCCTTTATTCTGCACAATGAACTTGAAATTATGGCCAATTATAATTCTGCTTAGGCTGAGCTTTCTATTTTGTTGCAGCTATGGAGGACAGGCATTATGGGCAATTACTAGGGCAGATAGTGAGTTTTAAAAAAAATAATTTATCATATTTTACTTTATTAGACATCATTATTTACTGGAAATTAGTGAGGTCTGTAACTATTCTGGCTTCTTTCACAGCAAGGAGAAGGAAGAGTGAGGAAACTCTATGCAGGTTACTTATCTTCCCATAAAGGTGACTGAGAAAGAGATAGATGAGGATTGCAGAGCTGTGACCCTGAATCAAGGAACTGCTATTATATTCAACAAAAGCTTTGCCAACTTGAAGGAAGCGTGGGGCTGCAGTATTCAAATTCCTATGAATGTCACAGTGCTACTGCCTCATGCACAGAGCTTATTGACACAATCACAGTATATCTCCAAATTTTTATTTAACTCTTGTTGGTGATAAAACAGCCAATTCAAATGAAAGAAAAATTACACGTGCAAAATGTAGCAGCTCCCTGCATGGAGCTGCAATTCATTATGAAAAATCCCTACCACATGGGATTCTGTGGGTGATGACAATGTTCTCCTCTTCTGATAACATGTGTGAGAAGATCTTCCTGCCATCCACAGACTGAATCAGGGCCACTAGATGGTCTGAGAAAACTCATTAAGATCCTGCATTGTGATTATTTTTTTCCAAATAGGTTACAAAGACCTCTGATACATCTGTCAACCCCCCTAAAAGTCTTAGTTGTGTACCCTTATATTATCTCTTGCTGTTGATTTCAGTCCTGAAGCATGTTAAGGAAGTTGTTAAACAGACAACATTCTAGAGAGAAAAACAAAACAATTTTAGTGTGCTTTCTTTTTTTCTTTTTTTTCTTCTTCTTATCTTTATTATTCAGATTACTTCACTTTCTTTAACTAAATTAACATGCATACAAATATATATATACATATAATTTTACATATATATGTATGTAAGACCTGGTATTTCTCACATGCAAGGATGAATACTCACTACTAATACTGTATATAATTTTATGCCATATTTCTACTAATTAAAGACATTCTTGCCAGGAATTTTATCTTTATGTGTCATAAGCTATTTTTTGACAAAATGGAAGAATATAAGCTGACAGCTTTTAAAATGTATGGAGAATACTCTCCCTACTACTGTACTTTCTACAGTACTACAGCTAAAGAAGTGAATTTTTTTTTTTTAAATGGGATCTTTTTGCAGCTTGGGAGGTGACTAATGTTAGTTAACTAAATTTTTGTGATCTAGAAGCAATACTAAATAGCAGTAACTAGAGCTTGTGTTTATATAGAATTAAGCTAACTTTGCACAGTCTCAGGGAAAATTTATATCCCACCTATCCATGTTTAACACGGTTTCCTTTAACTATACATAGTATAAGTAACTATTGTTGTGAGAAGTTGATTTTTATTCTTTGCATTAGATAAATATTATGAAAAGAACGTCAAAAATAAATCAAGAAATGAAACTACCATAATAGCCACCACGTTGAAAAGTTCTTGGAAATGCAGTTTCTGTAGGGTTTCTTTGTTTATTTTTAAAAGAACTATTCTGTGTAAACCCTGAATGACAGTGAGAATGTCATGCCAGTTTGGGTGGGATAAGGGTTACCTCTCTTCATAGTAGCTTGTACGGGGCTATATTTTGGATTTGTGCTGGAAACTGTTGATAACACAAAGGTGTTTTAGCTATTGCAGAGTAGTGCTTACACAGAGTCCAGGCCTTTACTGCCTCTCACCCCACCCCACCAGTTAGTAGCCCAGGAGGGCAGAGGAAGTTGGGAGGAGACACAGCTGGGACAGGTGATGCCAACTGACCAAAGGGATATTTCATATGATATGTCATCCTCCTCAGCCTGTAAAGCTGGGGAAAGAAAGAAGATGGGGAGCACTCAGTGATGGCATTTGTCTTCCCAAGAGACAGTTATGCATGACGGAGCCCTGCTTTCCTGAAGATGGCTGAATGCCTGACTACCAATGGGAAGTAGTGAATTAATTCCTTGTTTTGCTTTGCTTGCATCAGCAGCTTCTGTTTTTCTTGTTAAACTGTCAGCTCACAAGTTTCTCACTTTTACTCTTCTGATTTTCTCCCCCATCCCACTGCAGGGGTGGAGTAAGCAAGCAGTTGTGTGGTGCCTAGAGGTCAACTGGGGTTAAACCATACCAACTATGAATCAGATAACGACACACAGATAACCATGCAACATCTAAGAAAACCTAGAATAAATATAAATTACTGTGTCTAAGGTAAGGTCTTCAAATATTCACAAAGTCTCAGTTTTCTAGATAGTTTTCATTGATGTATTCAATTCAATTAAACACAAAATTTTATCTATGTAACCACTATTTTACCATTAAAAAAAAAAAAGTTTTAATATTTACACCATCCAAAGCATTTGTGGATCAATTGATATATTAAATAGATTTATACAAGTTTGTAGCATGATGAGGATTTAAAAGGATTCAGTAACTGTCTCTGTAGAGATTCTTGACTACAATGGAAACTATAAAACAAGAGACAAGATAGCTTACATTTTTGATAGAGTACATATGAAATAAGTAGAATAGTGATAAATATGCAAAATGAATTTGAATGTACATTGTAACACATATGCCAGTAACTTCTTCCTGTCAATGACTCTTAAGTAAAAATAAACTGAATGAAAAGTGATTGAACTCAAATTCAATAATTTACAATAACTAAAGCAAAACATTTGATTTTTCCAATTTAATTTTTGCTTTAGGCTTTCATTTTCTTAATATATTTTTTCACTTTCCACTGCACTTTAAGATAAAGACTTTCTTTTTCATTCTTCAAATACTTAGAAGATTAAGAATTTAATTATTTGGTATAGTAAATTATATGTTTTGTTTACTTTCACAGTTTTATGTATATATTATGTAGTCCATTTGGTAAAAGTCTGTGGTTTGGGAGCAGAGAGGAATTCTACCTGTTTGCTATGTGCTGGCTGCTACACATATCTCCCATGGAACCTTCTTAGAGGAGGGAAGAATCCCTCTGTAGCAAGTGAACAAACCACTGGGGAAAAATGCTAAGTTCTGACTAGAGAGAGTGGAGAGAAAACGGTAAGCAACTGTAAGTAAAAATGAAAAGGAAGTTACAGGGCCAGAAAGGAGCAGGACACTGGAAAAGGGGAAGAATTGGAAGCGAGCATGACATGTAAATTCCACCCAAGCAGGAAAAAAATGCTTTTTGAAGGTATATAAGAGACTGAATGGAGTTTGTTGACAGTCAGAATCTGTGGATTGCCAGCAAGATTAGGGAGAAGGAAAAGTTTTACACAGTAGCAGGAAAGAATCTATTCACAGACCTTTTGTTGTGTTAAGAGTTAGGGTCTGGCTGGCCACTAGATGAATGACAGATGCTCTCTATTAACCCCTATCCCTTCCTGAAGGAGAAGACAAAAGGAATAATGGAGAGAGACATGTATTGGAAAACTAAACTGGCTTTAATGAAAATAGTAACAATAGAATTAAATGTGTCCAAATATATATAAACCCAGTATCAACCCCAAACCCTTTATGGCAATTGCATCAGTGTCACCAGCGATGCTGTGGGCAGGCACTGAGGAAGTCCCAGGCTGATCTCAGTGGCAGACAGGAACCGGATTCAGGAGCTGGATGCTGGAAATGGATTCAGGAACACATGGATTGGGATTGAATTCAGAATGAACAGAGCCTTCCTTGGACCTCAGCCATTAAAGAAGAGAACGTGACCCTCACATTCCCTCAGCTTTGTACTGAATCTGATATATGTAGGATGCAATACCTCACTGGTCAGTTTAGCGTCCTGTCCACTCCTTCCTGCAAGCACAGCCCTTTAATTTCTGTACCCCTAATGTGGTACACAAGATTTATCAGTGACCTTGGTCTGCATATCAATCCTTGATAGTAACTCTAAACATCAAAGAGTTATCACTGCTAGAAGCAGATACTATCCACAAAAATATGTAATTAACTTCAAAAACTGCAATTACTTAGAAGAGTCTGAGCTGAAAAGTAAAGTCACTGAAGAGAATTAGTTTTGTTCTAACTCAAACCAGGACATGTTGGTATTCTGTTTTACCCAAAAGAACTTATTTCCTTATATTTATAAACATTTATTCTTCCAATATTTATTTCACACGTATCTAACTTTATAGATTTAAAACCCTTTCTGCTATTCTTGAGAGGTTTTCCTAAAGTAGTGAGGCAGGCTGTTTCACCTCATAGCTCTATCAGACTTGAATTTTCATGCAGAATGCACTGAATTAAAACTTGAGCAGTGAAGTTCTGATTGTCATGGAAAGTATTCTTTTAACATGATGTGGAATTAGAAAATAAATTACACAACTTCTTCATTTGCTTATTTTTTAAAATTCAGATAATTTTATTCTGAGCTGAAAAAATATTCTGGAACTTATTAACTATTTTATTTGAATAAAAGCACCAAAAATATAATCTATGTGTGCTGCAAGTGATATACAGGTATAGCAGCCATTCTGATGTTTTCCTTGTTGTTTGGTTTCTGTTCATAATGTGGCACTTGATCAAAAATATGAAATTGGTTGTGGCAATCAAGCTAGTCCGCCTTTAATGAATGCTAGTTCATAAGACATTTACACGATTAAAAAAGATAATTCATTTTAATAAAAATTGCTTTAAAGCTTAAAGGAGTTAATAATTTCTTCTTTGGAGTCACTAGAGAGCCTTAAATCAGTTTTTCACTCATCAGCAACAAACAATAACGTTAAACTATGGAATTTATCGCACTGTTTACCAATAAATATTTTAAATATCTCAGGTAATGGCTTTTTATTGAAATGGTCTCTCACTTTACTGTTTCCTCATTCGGAAACAGTCAAATATGATAGCATACCAAGCTGTGTCATTCATATCACTCAAAAACTGTCACTGACAGTAGACAAATTCTTGACTTTGTTTTTGATTTATGGCACCATTTCCATTTAACATAATTCTTTTTTTTAAAGAATTGAGTTCATTCAAAATATATTTTTGTGGGTAAAAATATCCACCACCAGCCCTTGTTCCCAACCATGCAAAAATATGATCCCAAACCCACAACAGAAGATATCTCTGAGAGAGGAATGTGATAGAGGAATAGGGTGTATGTGCCTTACAGTATGCATTCTGGTAATCTGAACTGTCAACCAAACATTGATAAAGAAATAATCAAACAGTGAAATCAGCTCTGGTGAGCTTCTCTCAATGTCATTAAATACAAAACCCAACTCACTCAAGATACATAAAATAAAGCTGCAGCATTAAAAATACCCACGGAAAACAACAAAATATCCCACCTCACATGACAGTGTAACTTGTGATATGCTAAGATACATACTGTGAATCCTTTAATCTAATTTTATAAAGATTAATCATTGTTACTGTGCACTGCTGAAGACAGCTCATGTCATCTGTAATGTATAAAACGTGTTACTGGGACAGTTTTGACAAAGCTAGATTTGAAATGGTAGATTTTGGTCTTAAGTCTTTTGTTATACTCTTTTCACAGCTGTACAAGGTAGAACAGATAACAGGATCTGATTCTGCTTATTTCTACTGCTTTCCGTGAGTGGATAACATCAGACACAGTAAAACAAGATGGCTTTAACATATTCTGCTAAACTGGGGATTACCAAGGTTTACTTCATTGAAGTTGCCTTGCTCTGCAGGAAGTAAAGCCTTCTGATAGCTGTTTCCAGGATGCTAATGGCCAAAGACAATTTCTTGTTTTCTGTTTATCATCATAGTTTTTTTCCTGAAAGCCATGCAGTTTAGTGAAATAATAAACCACGGAAGCATACACCCCTTGACAATCCAGTGTTGCTGATAGAAAATTGAATTGGTAAGTCTGATTCCCCAGGGAAACTTTAGACACCTGCAGCTCCAGATTTCTCCTCGGAAAGATGTGGATTATGACGAAATCACTCAGTTATGGGACAATCTGTCAAAGACATATAGAAGACTTTTGATTTAGTTTAATCTTTTATGACTTTATGGCTTCATTTTTACCTCTGGTTTTACCATGCAGCTTCAGGAGTGTGAGATTTTGTAATTTTTGTGATTTGTTTTATGTACCATACATATTCATTTCTTAAATACCACTAAATGCAGGAGACAGTTGGCATTTTCTGAGACAGAGCTGATTCCCTGTGATACACAGAAATAATTTTGCACTGGTATGAAGTAACTCTGAAAATAAGATGTAATATGAATGCATGAGGAACAAAATCAAAACAGACTAAACCTGTTGCTGTTTTATAATTAGTTAGGAAACAATAGGGATTGGAAATAAATGACAACCTGACCAAAAAGACAAAATATATTAGACAGATGGTTTCCTCTGGAGAAAATTTAAAGTCTTTACTGAAGGTTTCAGCTAAAACATACTCCATTAGCTGTTTCATGGAGAAAAACTTGTTTTCTGTTGCTGATTAAAAAGTTCTCTACAGCTTTTGTAGTAGTCTTTTCATTTCATGCATTGAATTTCTTGAAGGAAAGTTATCAGAATAGATTGCTGAGCTATATTAGCTTACTCTGAGAGACTTTATCATCCCTATATTTCCCTTTCTGCATGCAAATCCTTTGCTAAACTACTAGAGGATGTAGTGGTAGCAATTTTTTTTCCAAGTATTGCACATAAACAAAAACAAAACAAAACAAAAAAAATCACAACCCTGTTTAATTGAGTCTTCCAGAAATGCTTTGTTGCTTAATCAGCTGAATACACCTCTATAGCTGTAAGCCACCATTCAGGTTGCAAGGCAACATATTTTGCAAGAAATCTCACTGACATCAGGATGGAAATTTTAGTGCATTTGATTAATACTATTTGAAAGGAAATGCTCTGATAATATATGGTTGATTTTTTCTGTAATATGAAGAAAGATTTTTTTTTTTTGTTTCTCATCATAACAACTAAAACATTTTTAGGTTATAGACATTTTCAATTTTTGTATCTGCTTTGAAGAAATGATTTTTTTTTTTTTTTTTCCCCAAATAGCTGTTAATGTGTTGACCTCCTTCATTAATACATTTTAAGGGCATTTTATAATACTTGTAAAAACTAAAAATTCTCCAAGGAATTTCACAGTGCAACTTGACTGATTTTCAGGAGGGAAAAAAAACACCCCTCTGACACATGCCACTTCTTTAAAGCTTGATCTGAGATGGAAAACATATAATGCCTACTAAAAAGCAATTCTTTTTTTTTTTTTTATCACTTAGGCTCCACTGGTCTGCTGAAGATTCCTTTAGAAGAATCTATGTAGTTTTAATGAAAGATTACAATAAACATTGTTATATACGAATTTTGAGCAGTATAATCACAATAAAAATTATAAAAGCAAATATTATACAAATCAAAATAAATTTACAATAGCCTGAAATCGGTAATGAGTATAGATATTCTGGGGAAAAAAAAATAGGGTTTACTTGAAAGGTAACACAGGCAAAAATCTGGATACTGGGAGCAGATGGCCTACCTCTAACATGCAGTGGGTAATCAGCTGCCTAACACATAAATAGAATAAATCCTTTGACAAAGAAGGGTAGAATGAAAACGTATAATGCCAAATAAATGACAAATTGCAAGAAGATGATGATGTGGACGATATATGCTATATTGGGAGAAAATTATTTTTCTGATACATGAAACCATTATATCAGTTTGATAAAAGTGCAAAGTAATTGATTCTAATAATACTGAGTGACTTAAAATGTTGTTATATGAGGCTGCTTTAAAAACTGTACAGCATCATCATTTTATTTTTCTAAGAACGGTTTAAGTCCTTTTATCTTCCAATGATCATCATTATTTTAAATTAGTTTAATGTTTTACACAAAAATTTCTCTAGTTCTTACATCTACCAGTATCATGATGCAAGGGGGACTTTACAAAGCAAGCATAGTGACATTAATTAGGTTCAATTGTGAGAAACAGAACAATTTATCAAAATTGGTTTTTTGCTTTAATCATTAAGGGCACAGTTATCAGTATTATGAACATAGAGAGGGATTATAGCTTCTAATTTTAAATTTGACTAATTTTCTTTTGTTAACTCACTTTCAGAAAAGAGTGAGTTTCAGTACAGTGAGACATCTGAATTAGGTACACAGGTACAGCACTAACTTTTTGAGAGAACTTTACAGGAAATAAATTAGAGGGGTCTATGTTCCAATATTTCTGTGAATTATCATAATATTAAAACTTACAAAAGAAGTTTCAAACACATCTGTTTTCAAGAATTCTCTTGTCTTGGGTACATAAGTAGAAAACTGTCTTATTCTCTTGCACAGTGGTGTCTTTTGTGTGAAATATCTTTCATTTACATGATCTGATGTCTTACCATTTGGACTTAAACCTATTTCAAAAGAAATGTAAAGAAGAAGCAAAACTTAAATTCAAAGTATATCTTCATCTTTAAAAAAATAATGTAAAAGACAGTTCTGTTTCACATGGTTTGTTATGATAGATTCCTCCAATTTTGTTAGATCACATAACCATTTAATGTGGCCACTGCTCTTGAAGCCCTAGAAACAGGCACTGTTGTTTTACTAAAAATTGTAGATCATTCAGAATATAAAAATGGAGATGGATCATTTCATTCAAACTAGGAGAGATAAGGAAGGAAACATTTAAAGTTTCAGCATTTTTAAAGGTCCATGGAGACTGAGTGTGAGTATTGCAGAATTTTTTTAATAGGTTCTTTGAAATGCAGAAGTAAAGCCATAAATATTACTTTTCTCACTTTTATAGAAAAAAAAAAAAAACCAAGCATTTTTAATACATAGTTAAAGTTATTTTCATTTTATTAAGACTGTAGGTTAGGCATAAAAATGTGGATATCAATTTTCATCTGTGATGAATTTTATACATTGGTCAAATGGCATTTGAATATATCATGAAAGGAAATATATCGTTCTTTTTGCTTTTATCCTTACTATTAAGTTGCCTGCTTGTTTCCTAATGCTGCATCAAAGCAGAGACATGCACAATAAAGGAACAGCATAGGACCTGGAATGGAACGACTTCTCAATCTTTTTGGTGGTTGTTTGAAATGTGTACAGGTAGAGATACAAATCTTTTGTGTCATAGACTTTACATCGTGCATCCAAAACTAATAAACACCACCTTACCATTCATAAATAAATTCAACTTCAGGGATAGCAGGAGTTGCTGGTATATACTTCTGGTTATTTGTATTTCAGAATCAAATAATATAAATTGAGTAGAATAACTCAGATCCCAAAGCACGTCTAAGCTATCTGATAAAGGACCAATGCTTGAAAAGCTTAAATTTATAAACAGATTTCTGAGACAGTTGATGTGCATTGAACACTTGGGTATGTAAAATCTACTTCCAGCTGAATACATGATTACTCTCTGGTGGAAGAGTAGGATTTGAGTACACAGGAGTTCTCTACAGATTTCATTTCCCATTGAAAGGGATGCACCCCCTCTCCAAATAGAAGTTTTTGAAGGCTCTGTAAACATTTGAAATTTGAAAATAAAGGGTATAAGTGAACAGCTATTACTATTACACCATCCTAAGGAATGTATTATGCATTTACTAGAATGCATTCAAACAACAGATATAGAGCAAGGAGTGTTTAAGTTATCACTAAGTTAAGACAAGAAGAAGAGAAGAAAAAGGAAAAGTTGCCTTACTGTCAAATTAAAGACTATGGAAAGCTAAAGAACAGTGTTGTACTTCTCAGTGATAACATTATACTGAGATGTACTTATTAAGTAGAAGTCTTGATCCCTAGAGGTTTTTGTAATGTGGAGCAGAACAATACAACTGATTATGTATCCTCCCTGATGCAAGCAAATTAGACCTCTTTGCAGCATGAATCCCTTTTTGTTATTGTAGCAGTTTTGAACACAATAAGGTGTCTTTGAGGTCGACAGTTCTGTGAAAAAAAAAAATAAATAAATGAAAGTGTGAATTAAGTATCAGAAGAAGCTAAGAATGCTTTCTTTCCAGATGCAGAAGGAATTATTGGAAATAATAAAATGAAACCTGCTGCCACAAACAACTTGATACACAGTAGGTTCAGCATAATGAATGAATCAAATTTCAGAAAACTTTGAACAGACACGGAACGAGACAGTCTCAGATCAGACATTAATGAAGAGTGGCATGAATCAACTGCCAATGGTGCAATTAACCATGGTTATATGTAGCCAGTGTGCCAAGTTCCTGTGAGAATTTGTATGGATATGAAACAACTTATTCTGAGGAAAGGATCATGAAAGACTTCTTCTTGAACTAGAACTGAGTCTAGTGGACTGGAATTATGTGACAGGTCATATGTAGTATTCATAACACAAATAGTGAACAAATTGAGAGGTAAACATCACCTTGGATTTCTTAGCTTTGTATTACCTTGTTAGACTGCTGCGTAGTGAAGGGTAAAAATCTGTGGAAATTTTAGAAGATTTAGGAAAATAAGGGGTTTTTTTTTGGCTAAACAATTCAACAGAATGGTAACCATAGAAATGTGTCTGTTATCTAGGATTTAATAAAATATTTTCTGTACATCCAGTCTAAAAGTATTTGAGTGAATTATCTGTGATCTAGTCATCAATGTGGGGCTGATTATGAAGAATTTGAACTACACAAAAATGAATACAGTTAAATTTCTTTTTTAAACTAAACTATTTTCTCAAAAGTTCAGAAGAATACTCTTGGAGTACTACCTACTGCTACTTGGATAATCACTGGAAAAAAATTCTATTCTTTGCACTGTGATTAGTACAAGAAGATTCTGCTTTGTTTAGAGTTTCTCACTATTGTGACCATAAAAATAAGTAATAATAGTTATTATGAAGAATTATATCCTGATATATTTACTCCTGCTTACTAATAACTACAGTGAGTTTTAATATTTGGGAAATAGGTGAAGAAAATCAGTGATAGCCATACATTTTTCTTCACTATCATATTACCTCAGGATTAAATTTCTAATTTTTAAAAAATACTTTTAATGTTTTCCTTCTGAAAAGCACTACAGAAAATGTATTTTTATTTAACATTAAACAGTAAGATTTTGACAATGCAGGAATG
>NW_008615390.1:18085-21476 GCF_000691845.1 Merops nubicus
TGCTTTAGAAAACAAAGGTGAATCATTAGAATTTTAAAACTAAAGCACATTATGCCATTCTGTAAATGCTGTCATTAAAGTAAAATGGTCATGGTGCAAGTCAATTCCTTTAGAGCACTGAGTTGCAATGAAGTAAGGTCACTTTATTTCAGAATTACAATATCCACACAGGGCTGCTAATGTATTTATCCTCCCAACTTGAGCCAAGTAGTCTTAACTGCTGTGAAATTTTCCATGTAGACCCATCCTAAAAAATTTACAGAAAAGCTTTAAAAACTACTGAGAGCATCACAGAAATATTACAAAGTACTCAAGTGTTTTCTTTAAATTTTGCATTCTATGTAAATAAGATGTATATGTTATTTCCTACAGTTACATTTCACTTTAGCATTCATAACTAATTCACATGTGACTTTATTTGTTAAGCTTCCAGATCACTGTACCAAACATTGGCACTTACATAGTACCAGTGATAAAAATGTAAAAAAAAAACCCCAAACAATAAAAAAAACAAACAAACAAACAAAAAAAACAACAAAAAAAAAAACCAAAAAACAAAAACAAAAAACTTGCATATAATTTCTAGAACACCCTAATTCCTTACTATTTTAGTTTAAAGAAGCCAAGTGCCTTAGCATGTTTTCACTGGTAATTCCAAATGGAATAATGTAAAGATAGTGGAAAGAAATGTAATGAACAAAGATTTTAAATTATTATTGGCATAGAGCAGATAACAAAAGGTCCCATGATGAAATTGTGTATGTTGTTTGACTGATGATTATATTTTCGGGTCTTACTTTTTCTGAAACACATAGTGAAATTTGTTGCACAGGGTTCTAGTACCATTTCAGATTCTGTACAATGTTGAATGGAACTATAGCTATGACATATGACCTGTGGGAGATCCACAACCTTTAGTAGCTACAGGTAGAATAGTCGAGGTACTCAAATATGTTACAAATACCCTATATGTAGATATTCAATCAAATTGAATTACATCTCCTAATTCACTGGAGAATTAATAAACTACTTTCTCAAACTAGAGAAAACTAAAAGTGATTTGATTTTCTGATTTCTCATTACAGTTTCTTGCTCTATTGGGAAGTAAAAAAATATATATATTCTGCTTTGTGAAGAACTTTAACTCATTAAATCTACTCTTATTTCTTTCTTTCTTTCCTGAGTTAGCCTTTGACTTGGATTATAGAAATATAGGGACATAGGTTTACAGGGGACTTGGTAGATTTAGGTTAGCAGTTGGACTTGATGATCTTAAAGGTCTTTTCCAGACTAAATGATTCTACAATTATGTTCCAGAGTGGTAAATAAGGCATTTAGATATGATGCCACAGGTCATAGTGCTTTGGCTTCAAGACCATGTATTCAAGACAAGACTTGACTTGGGTTCAGACCATGTATTACTTTCAGCTGACTGGGAACATCCAGCATTTTGACAGTGAGCATATAATAAAGTCAGGTACTAGGAATAACATTGGCATTGTGATTGAAATATGTATTGCGATTGCTTTTTTGCTAAATGTCACATTGATTTAGTATTTTCGGTATATTTTGTATCACTCTGCTAAAACAGAAATACACAGAATCCTGTGTAATACAAACCATCTTCAAATATGTAACCTTGATAAACACTATACCCTCCATGTATGGAATATCTAAAAGAACATGATCAGAGGGTATAGAGCTGGGACAATGTGTCACTACATGCTTTGATTTATTAGTCTCACACTTTATCCTAAAAGGTTATTTTCAACAAAAATTTGCATTTCCAGGGATATTTTGTTCAGGGACTTTTACTGAGTGCAGGGACTTTGTGAACAGAATGCAGAAAACTTAAGTGTGCATACCCATTATTAATTGTATAATACACAAAGAATACAAGACTAAGTGTTAATAAGATCTGCCCTGACTACAGAGTCTTTTCTGTCCAGTGTCTAGTCAAGTTTTGAAGGTGGCACCACTCCCTGTTCCAGACTGTTTCTTCCCCACATAGTCTTACACCATTCCACGTTGGCATTCTTGAACCCTGGAGCAACCAACAATCCTGTTTGAACACATCTACTTCCATTTGCAGGCGCTTCAGGGTTTAAGAACTTTTCATTTTGTACAGTTCAGACTTCTATACCTTTTTACCACTCTTTTTCACAA
Organism: Merops nubicus; assembly: GCF_000691845.1. Lineage (NCBI taxonomy): Eukaryota > Metazoa > Chordata > Aves > Coraciiformes > Meropidae > Merops > Merops nubicus. The sequence goes on from NW_008615390.1 coordinate 20,252, forward strand.
TATTGCAGTCTCTTCAGAAGTCTAAGTCAAGGTGACCAGGCTGATTCATATCAGGGCTAAGGCCTTGGATGACAGGCAGCTGAACTCTAGGGAATAAGAGGGAAGTTACAGAGGGGATTACAGAGTAAGGGTATTGCAAGGTGCAGAAATGTCTAAAATCTATGATGATTTTTACTGTCTGATTTGTTACCCTGGTTTGTTACATAGCTATCCCCAGACTACCAAATGTTATCACTTTTCAGATTCTGTCATAGGTAGTCAAATCAGGGAAAGATGATCACCTATCAAGAAAAGTTAAAAAAATAAGTATGGAAGAGATCTGACTTCTTGCTTCTTGATCTGGTTTGCCTTTGTTGATTTGCACACAGTTCACACGATTTAATGGGGGACTGGAAGACACAAAGAGGTGTTTCTTCAGAAGAGAAATAACAGTAGTGGTCATATATACTATTTCTACCCTCAAAAAGTAAAATGACAGCAGAAACGTAAGCTCATGGGCAGATAATACCAGTGCATAAACCTTTACTCACAGCCTCACACCAGATTAACAAGCAGTGTTGTGGGCAGAAGAACATTCATTGTGAAAGCACAGAAAGTAAAAGTCTGAGATCTAGGTGAGACCCTATGCAGCTAAAAAAGAGGAGGAACCAAATACCAGTTTTCAAGGAAGATACAAACTGTGAGCCAGAGGGAACAGTAGGCACTGTGCACTCTAAGAAATGCAGGACAGCTCATACAGATCAGGGAACTAGCAAATCCTTAAGGCTATTTTCAGAGAAGTTGGAAGGCCTAAGCACTCAAGATCCCCATTTTCTTAGGAGGGGGCTGAAACCCTTAGAGATTGGAGACTGGAGACCAGATAGTGACCAGCAATACCAGCGCCTAGCACCTTAGGCTCAATTGTATTTTATTTTTATAGTCTACGTTGTACCGCTTCAAAGCTTAGTTCTATTCCTGCCTGTTCTAGACTCACCTGTGTAGGAAACACAAGAGCATCTATGCTCCTTCTTAAAGTGTCTGTTTTCACCTATGATATAAATAAGTTAGGAAATACCCTACTGATGTATAAAGAAACATGACAGGTAAAAAGAGTGACATCTATCAGTCTTCCCATTTCAGTAACTATTTTTTTTGATCTTCAGTGTTGAGCACAGAGGTTGTTTTAAAGCCTTATAATCCATGTTTACATTTTTCTATACTTTCATTTTTTGATCTTGTACTGGTT
>NW_008615391.1:0-27439 GCF_000691845.1 Merops nubicus
TCCTCTCCCACCAAGGTGTAGCTTTGAAAATACATATCAATGGTTACCATGGGCTGCTGAACTTCCACTCTGATGATATCTTCATAGATATCATCACCTTCATCTTCACAGGGGACGCAGTCATAAATATCCTCCCCCAGGTCGTGTTCGCTGGAACGAGAAGAGCAGTTCAGTGATAACAACAGGAGTATGTTCTCTGTCCCCTCAGCAAAGCAACAGCTCTTCTTACACCAGGGAGGCAGAAAACCCCCTTGGCTCACAGCATTGACCTGCTCAAGCCACGTTCTGTTTGCATGAGGAGCCTGTTTTCCCCACCAGTGCCCCCTGCACATCTCCTTCCTTCACTGGAGCCTGGAAAAGGCAACACGCCGCTCGACACGAGCTGGGGTCACAGCCAAGGAGTGGCTCTGAGCCCTGTGCCAAGCCTGCCTGTGATGCTCAGAGCACCACGCTCTGCCAGCTCTGCCCCTGCAGAGTTCTTGCTCGGTGCTAATTGGCCTGGTTGAGATGGATCTGATGGCCAAGAGCCCCAGCAGGACCATCTGAGCCACCACAGAGACCAGGTCCCTCTCCACCTGCCTGCAAAGATGCTCCCAGCCTCCTGTTCACCCACCTTCTCCTCTCTTTAGGACATGGACCAGCCACGGGCAGAGCTCAGCCCAGCACAGGCACCCACCTCCACCCCCATGGGCACCACGTTCAGGTTTAGAAGTTCTAGATCCAGCTTCTCCAAGTGTTGCACTGACTCCCACAAAGCACAATCCCTACTCTGATGGGCAAACTGAGTGATGTGACTCAATCACATTAAAGGTCTTTTCCAACCTAAACCATTCAGCCCCAACACTATTACACCAGAGATAATTTAAGCAGCAAAAAAAAAATCACCTATTCAGAGCTGGCTACATCACTTAGATGTCCCTCCTAGCACAGGCTTTAAAGGCATCACCAAGATGCAGTGCCCAACATGTATTTAAAGGTGATGGTCATTTGAGCCTTTACACCCCCCACCCCGAGGGGCTCCCAAGTCTTAGAAGACTTTTGAAAAATTCAGCCCATCATAAATACCAATTAACAATAATAATTTTAGCACTTAGCTCTACAGGTGCTGATTGCTCCCACTGAAGTCATCCCCACGGGATCAGGACAGTGTGAAATGCTGGAATATCAACCAATGTTTGCCTATTTAACGAGCTCTCTTTCAACATGGGTATTAATTACATACCAACAGCTTGAGGTGTACAACTGAGCTCAGACTGTAACGTTTGACATCTCTATATTATGCAGCACCAGAGCACATCTGTTGGCAAAACTGGGCTTTATTTCTTTTCTAAATACAGTTCTATTTTTACAAACAGATTCATTTAATAAAAGTTGGGGGATTTTAAATAAATATGCTGGCATGATGTATCCATCCCATTCTTCCAGTGATGCATTACAGCTGCTGTAATAATGCCCACTAATAGCTAGTGATCCATCTTCCCCTTCCCCAGCGTCGCCGTCACCGTTATTATCTGTACCAATATTTATATTCTCAGCTCCACTCCTTATCCAGAGCAAGTAACTCCCTGTCCCTGATTAATCTCCCCTTCCTGCCCACACCTCTCAGATGCTGGCTGTCTCTCCATACATCATTTCCCTGCCTTGAGGGGCGTTAGGGACCGTGTGGTTGGGTTGATGTCCCAAGCGTGAGCCTGGCTGGGCAGGACAGGGAGCTGAGCCTGCTTTGAGGGATGATGCCTGCTCCTCACCAGTGACCACAGAGCTCAGCAGCTGCTCTGGGCTATGTGCAGGAGGAGAAGACATCATCTTGAGGTCCCTGGAGGGAGCCCTGCATCCTGAGCATCATCTGGACCCGCTCTGCTGCACACAAGCACTGCTAGGTGCCACCTCCAAGCTCCAAACTCCACCATCACCTCCTGCTGCTGGGGGCCCAGCTTGGACAAGCCCCTTTTCTCCAAGGAGAGAGCTCCTTTCCCACCAAGGAGCCATGAGCTCTGGACTGCAGCTGGGTTCATTCACACCAGGAAATCACTGTGAGAAACCCAGGTGGCAATGTGGGATGCTGAAAGGGTTTTGTTAAATCATGGGATGCCTGGGCCAAGCATGGAGCAGGATGGATACCCCACTGACCTGATCCAGCCTGACACTACCCAGAGCTCCTCTGGGCTGTCAGGAAAGGGACTGAAACACCTACTGAGGACAAACACAGCATCTTTACCCACAGAACTGCCAAAAGTCATCTGACATGGGTGGGGATCAATCTGCTCTCCCAAGGAACAAGACGAAACAGCCTCAAGTTGCACCAGGGGAGGTTTACGTTGGATATTGGGAAAAATTTCTTCACTGAAAGGGTTGTCAAGCCCTGTCCCAGGCTGCCCAGGGCAGTGGTGGAGTCCCCATCCCCGGAGGGGTTTAAAGGGTGTGTAGATGTGGTGCTGAGGGACATGGGTTAGTGGTGACCTGACCAGCACAAGTCCTTCCCATCTCCACCCTCTAGCTGTGGCAAAAGCCAGGGACACATCCCTTTCTCCTGGGACCATCCAGAAAGACATTTCCACTTCAGAGCCTGGAGGACAGGCACTAGAGATGCCCAAACCTCAGCCACAGTGTTATTAAAACAACAATATCTTTCTCTAACAGACCCTTACTTACCCAAACACCTTCCTGGTGCACCTCTGAGAAACACCAGAGGCTGCTGGTTTTATGGAGAGCAGGAAAACGTGCAGAATACACTAAATTTTCAATGCCAAAAGGGGAAGGAGAGCAGGGTGGGTATTTTCCATGTTTAACACTGCTACAGGAGGCAATAAATCCAGCATCTGAAGCACGTCACACGTAGACTGCACAATCTGAGCAAGGGAAGCCACATCCTCACATCCTTCTACACCAAGAATAGCCTAAATTTTCAATGCCAAAAGGGGAAGGAGAGCAGGGTGGCTATTTTCCATGTTTAACACAGTCCCCTGCTACAGGAGGCAATAAATCCAGCATCTGAAGCACGTCACACGTAGACTGCACAATCTGAGCAAGGGAGGCCAGATCCTCACCTCCTTCTCCACAAAGAAAAGCAATTTGCTCCTTCAATAAAAGCAGCAGAGTCTGCAAGTTACCCAGGGGTATCAGAGCCTATGATCTACTGCCTGGATTAGGAGATTCATTGACAGCTCAGGGTTTAGGAAGGGGATTTTAGCCGCCCTCCAGAGCTAACGCCAGCGTCTGCAATTACTCTTATTAGGATGGATGTAACCAGCTTGGGGCTGGCAGCCTCTTGCCTAGCCAGGGAAGCCCATTCAAAGCATAAAGAAAAAAAGCTTTTCACATCTAAGGTAATTTCAGGCAAAACTTAATGCTTTTTGGCTGAGTTCCTCCTCCCTGGCAATGCCCACTCTGCCCAAATGCCCTCCCAAGCAGGCAGCAGCCATGCCAAGGAGCATCTGCAAGCTGCTGCCTTGGAGTGAGGGACAAACAGGGACATGGAAGGAGTGAGCTGAAGAAGGACAGGGTCCCTCCATGACCCCTGACACCTCCAGGTGCCACCCCCCCCAGATAAGATGCCAACGCTGAGTTAGTCTGAGGAAGAACCTCACTGCCTTGGGTGAAGGCACTGGTCCAAGCTGGGAACCAGCTCTCCAGAGCTCAGTACTGGGCTGAAACAGAGGGTACAGTCTGCATTTGGGAGAATTTAAGCTCTGGTCTTGGCTGCCCACACCAGGGGATGGGCACAGAGAGCCCATGGTGCCCCAACAACCTGCAGCAGCTCCACTGTGCTACAGAAATGTTTGCAATGACAGTGTGGATGAGGAGGGTAAGTGGGGAAACTGAGGGTCTCGAGGGCCACTGAGGGATCTCTTCATCCATACAAACTGCTCTGAGAAGTTGAAAAGTTTGTACCAGCCTCAAGAATTCAGAGATAAACCCAAGCAAGGCCCTCAGGACAAACTCACCATGCCAAAACCCTGTTCAGACCATGGCACTGCTTTTGCTCTGCTGATGAAAGAGCCAGAAACACCAGGAAGAGCAAGAGAAAGAGGAGGAGGAGGAGGAGAGAGAAGGAACTAAAATAAGACAACCAGAAGACCAACCCAGATTTCCCACCCTATGGCCAAGGTTAAGAGCCAGAAGACCTCAGAGCCATTGTTGGGTCCAGGCTGGAAGGGCATTTGCAGGGTCCCCAAGACAGCTGCCCAGCAGCTGCCAGGCTCCAGTTCACCCCAGGAATCCTTCACTTTCTCATTCTTACTCTGCACTTACAGCTATAAATAGACAGTTCATCCAAGCCACCCCCTCATTCACAGCCTCTGTCAGACAAGGACAAGCAGAGTCCTGTATTTGCAGCACATCTGGCTGGCTTAGGTTTCAGGGTGAAGGAGTGCAGGATGTGCACTCCTCGTTGGACTCCAGAACTTGCAGGGTTTTAATTAACCAGATTGTACTTGGATGGAGCCACATGCCTGGAAATAGCCAGAGAAGCCTTTTGCCATCTACTCCACTCAGGTTTTAGGTTCCCCATTCAAAGCAGAATGTTATAATCCCAAGAATGAGCCTCACGCAGCGAGAGCAGCCAGCACGATCCTAAAAATGGCACAAGCAGGACATATAAAAATCTTTACTGGTGACAAAGAAGAAAAGACACGTTTACAAGTGCTCTGGCTGGAGAGCCTTGCACCACAGAGCCATTTATTTAACTGGCTGGCGTGCGTGGCTCTTCCAGCACAGTAAAACTAATGAGAAAAGTGGCAGCTAACTTATCATCTCACCTTGGCTCCTCTATTCATTACCTTTTCTAATGCACTTGAGAAATTCTGCTGAACAGATCACTGTTTTGGAAGATAGGAGGAGGCAACACTGGTGACAGAAGTGAAAGGAGTGGGAGAAACCTCAGTGAGAAGCTCTTGGCAAGGGACAGGTTGTTGGCAGAGTCTGAGCCCAAATGAGTTGTAAGGTTTCAGACACTGAGGCCGGGCAGATCTTCTGCAACTTCTTCTCTAGAGTGAAAGGTTTGGGAATACAGCACTATCCCAAATACTTTTGTTGGGGATATATCCCCAGGGAGCCCAAAAATAAAGACCAACCTGCAGGACAAAGCCCCCCCAGGGACTCTGGGTTTGGCAGGAGCTGCTTTACTTAAAACACTTTCCTTGCCCTTCTTGCAACCCTACAATTTCTCCCCTCAAAGCAATTCACTCTTAAATGGGAAAAAAAAGGAGGTGAAAGTTCTGCAAACTGAATGTTTCATGTCAAACTATTCACAGCACTTCTACCTGACTCTGAATTCTTCAAATCACTACCAATGAACCCAAAATCTGCCCTATGTGTAACCCAGCCTGCCAGGCTCCATGCCAGCACAGAGGGACAGTGCCACGAAGCAGAGAAGGCTCATGCTAAAGAAGGTTCTGGTGCTCTAAAAGAGGATCAGGATTAATTGCACTCATAAATTTCATGAGACAAAATAACTGCAGAGAGCTTAAGTGGCAGCAGAGAAAGTTTAGGTTAAATGTGAAGCATAACTTCTGGAGCAGCAGAATGGTCTGAGGCAGCTGAAACGGCCATCGAGGGAGGTGGGAAAGTGTTTGGCAGGGAAGATGCTCAGCAGCAAGGTGGGTGAGTGCCCAGCAGTTGCAGCCATGCAGGTAGCAGCATCTCCCATCCCTGCAGACCCCAGGGAGCAGCCCCAGGACAAGGACCAGGGGGATTTCGGGGGGCAGGCTCCATCAGATGCACCCCTGCATTCCCATTGCAAAGCCCTGCTCGTTTCCTGGGCAAACTGCCCCCAAAACCCAGCTGCTGCTGGAGGGTCTGGCAGTGGAGCAGGCAGACATCAATCAGGCAGCAGAGGACAAACTCTGCTCCCTTTAGTGCAGCTCCCAGGGTCGCTCAGGCACCGCTCACCAACGGTCCAGCCCTCACCATCTGCCCAGGCTGGCTGCAAGCTGCCATCTGCCCACTGGCCAAGTGAGCACAGGCAATCTGAGAACTTCCTAGCTCCCCTGAGACCCCTTCAGTTTCCTCTTCCCTATCCATCATCCGTTGCTCTTTTGTTTTTTGGGTTTCACACTTTTTTTTTAAAAAAAAAATAGAAATGAAATAGCTGTTTCCAGGCAATTCTCTGCCTGGATCTGCTCAGCTGAGCACAGGCTGGGGAGCTGCAGGCAGCCTGGAGTGACCTCTGCCATACCCAGAGGTGGAAGCAGAATGGGTTCACCAAGGCATGCCCACCCCTGAGACCCCCACAGGTGCCCCCCAAGCATGGGGGTAGCCCAGGAACTGTCCTCATGGAGCTGCTGCTGATCTGCTCCAGCCCCAGCATGGGCTTCATCCCTGACTCCTCCGGGCCAGCAGGGACCTTGCTGCCTGCTGGGAGGAAGGTTCTCACTCTGGAGCTTTGTCAGGACAAAGCCTGGTTCCTTCTGCTTCCCAAATATGACAGGAGTTCACCCAAAATCTCAAATGGGGGATGCTAAGCTGCTCTGTTGAAGTACTTCAGGTTGAAATGGAGCATTTTGACATTCAAGGAGCTACTGGAGAGTTCAGCAGATGGTACAAGGACGCTGAGGGGGTTGGAGTATCCTTGTGAGGAGGAGAGGCTGAGAGCCCTGGGGCTGTTCAGCCTGGAGAAGAGAAGGCTGAGAGGGGATCTGACCATTACTGATCAATCTCTAAAGGGTGGAGGATCAAGAGGATGGGGTCAGACTTGTCAGTGGTGCCCAGTAACAGGACAAGGGACAACAAGCACAAACTGGAACCCAGGAGGTTCCATCTGAATATGAAGAAAAACTTTCTTCTGAGGATGACAGCTCTGGCCCAGCCTGTGGAGTCTCCTTCTCTGGAGAGATCCCAAACCCACCTGGACCTGATCCTGGGCACCCTGCTGTGAGTGACCCTGTTGGAGCAGGGGGTTGCACTAGATGATCTCCACAGGGGTCCCTTCCAACTCCACCATCCTGTGATTCTCAAAAAAAAAAACCACTTTCTACCAGTCCTCAAAATGTCTTCTTAGAATCAGCTCAATATTTATCCTGAGCTTTTTATCCCAGTAGCACAATGCCCAAAGAGAGTTTCTTTTAGGAGACTCCTCTCTCCCAGGGGCTGACTTGGTAGTGCCAAGTCCACCAGGGTCATCCCTCTTCACCTGCACCTCAGCCCTTGGAGGCCAGCAGGGATGGTGTGCTGGGGCTTTGCAACAGCATGTTTCACTGTGGCTTTATGCACATCCCTCCAAAATGATCCAGAGGGCAGAAATAATCACTCAGCTGCACAGATGGAGCCAGTTAACATGGAAAAAACATGCAGAGATGGAGAGCTCTCTCTTGCAAAAGGGAGAGTCACTGTGCCTGGCTGGGCTGGTTGGCAGCAGTTCCTTCCATGCATTGGGTCTCTTCACTGCTTGCTGTGAAAATCATTTCCTCACCTCCAACAAAGCATCTGGGGTGCCCTCGGCTCTTCCCAAGGCTGCTGGATCATCACCCATATTACAAGCAAAGATGCTGGATGCACTGAATCATTCCCAGCTCATGAATGATGCCCTTGTTCAGCTGTTTGGGGCTCGGCAGCAGCTAAGAAAGAGCTTTCTCATGGGACCCAGAGGTCTGCCAGCACCCAGCCTCGGTGCCCAGCACACCCCATTGTGACCCACAAAGCACCAGTGAAAGTTTCCTTGTCGAGCACAGAGAGACACTCCTTGTCAAAGGGAGAAAGGGAGCCTAGTGCTGATGTGGCAGTGGAGCAGCAACCCTCGTGCTAAGGGGCTCTCTGGGGCATTTCTGGGGTTTTTACAGTCGTGGGTGAGTTATGTCTCTGCTCCATAGGTTCTGTTTCCATGCACAACCTGGCTGCACCAGGAGCATGGAGCTGGAGGAAAGGATTTGTGCAGTATCCCCATGCTGATTTCCACATGCCTTGCCCCTGCAGTCCTAACCAAAGATGGAAAGGAGAGGATTTTGCAGAGAACAGTTAAAAAAAGGGAAAGTTAAAAATTGGAGATAATCTGAGACAGAATAGATCAATAAGAAATAAAACTCTAAGTCACCTGAGCACAGGACTTGGGCATCTGAGATGCTCTCATAGAGGGACCAGCTTGCAAAGGTTTGAAGAACAGACTGAAAGGTCTAAAAACAGTTTGGGAAGCTGCCACCCGGACACCCTGCGGGAGCTGCACTGCTGGCAACAGCACAGTCAAAGCTGGGAACTCATCTTCAACACCCAACAACCAGCTCGAGGAGCACTGCACCAAACCCTGGTTTCTAGGAGAGGTCTTCCATTCCTAGCAGTGCTTGTGACTGAGCTCCCACACAAACCTCCCTCCAATTAAAACCGTGCCGACGTGTGAGAATCAGGAACTTTAAACCCCAATATTAAAGGGATTTTGAGAACTTTAGGAGAGGAGGAGAAAAATGTTATTCTTAAAAGCATCCGTTTTATAAGTTAATATTTTATTAAACTGTTTCTGCTGGGAGTAAACCATGAGTGGGGGATTCCAGGGGACTTTGTTCCCTTGACTCGTAATTTATGAGTTACTTTTGTAATAACCGAAGCCATAAGGAACTCATCGGATTAAGAAGCCTTATTATTTATATTGTGGAACAATAATATTTAACTGTCTAAAGCCACACACCCACCCATCCTGACTTTCCCTGCATAAGAAGCAGCCTGCCCTTCAGCAGTAAAACCCTGACCAGCGGGAGCGCTGCCATCGAACTCCGATAGCGCCCGTGTTTCACTCTCTACACTGTAGTTCAAGGTTACTTCTAAAAGCCTGTTATATCATCACCCTGGGCAGCAAAACACAGACACCAGAGACCCAGATAAATATAGAACCCCAGCAGCATCACTCCACATCCCACCGCATCACCAGTGACAGGCAGGATGGGTCCCCCACGAGGTTGGCACACTCCAAAATTGCTCACGGGGGATGCAGACCCACTCGCCAGCATCCCCAAAGCACAAAAATGCCATTAAGGGGGTCCTGTGCTGAGTTAGCAAGAGGTATCCCAGTCCCAGTGAGCAGCCTGGCTTCAGTCTGCTCAGAGGAGGAATTACATCCCAGGGTTTTGGAGCTAACGGGGGGATTTAGCAGGTGGAGGGGCTCCCTATGGGCCTGGCCCCCCGCTAAGGCACTCAGAAACTCAACCTGATTAACAGTGACATCTCCCAGGCCTCTAGATAAGAAACCACACAGCAACTTCTCCCTCTCTGGGTCCCCTCCCCGTGCCACCAGGCCACTTACTCCGCCAGCTCCTCCAGGCTCCGATACACATCGTCATCGTTCTCCGTCGTCTCCTCCGATGGGAAGGGCCTGGAGAAGGAGAGGAAGGGCAGTGTTAGTGGGGTCTCACCCTCCAGTCCCAGCTGAGCTCAGCCCACCCCGCTGAGCAGAGGGCGTTTCAGAACGAAATATTCATCACAAATACATTTTTTCCCCATGGAGGCATCAGCTCCCAGGAGGACATCGGCTCTGCTGCTTCCCGTGGGCACGGCAGGAGGAGATGCCAGGTGGTGAGGCTGGTCCAGCACAGGGCACCACCTGAGCACTGGAGCGAGGAGCTGCATCACCTAACAGCATCTCAGAGACCCCACGTCTGAGCCACTGCTCCCTGGGGTGCTGGTGCTGCACAGACACCTCAGTAGAAATCCAGTTTGAGTCTGGCGCTGGACTCCTTGAGACAGAGAAACACCTTCTGCTCCACCCACGATGGAGGTTGTCTACCTGTGAGCTCCTGCCCTGCTCAGCCAGGGCACACGGAGCTGTTTCCTCTTGGCACATCCCACTGCTGCGAGCAGCTGATCCCATCAGAATGAAAGAATCCTCAAAAAACCTCATCTTAAAAGTTAAAACCCCAGGGGTAAGGGAAAGGCCACCAAAAGGGCAAAACAGGGAGGGGATGAGGGGCTGGAGAGAAAGCAGATTAAAAGAGAAAGGGAGGGAGTGGGGGGAATACAAGAATTCCTTGGCTCTGAAGTAATAACCAAATAATGTATGCAGGAGATGAAAAATACTGCTTTAATTAAACCCAAAGTATTATTGCTGGCATGTGGCCAGGGTGTGCTGTGGCTCTGCTGGGCTGGATGCACCTTGGGACCAGGGCTGCGTGGGGCTGGGGCTTCCCATGGGCACGACAAGCTGGAGCAGGGGCACAGGGGAACAGGGGCACAGGGAGCAGGGGCACAGGGGCTCTGGCAGCTCCCTCCATCCCCAGGGCACCACAGTGGTGGCACTGGGGTCCCCAACCCTGGAGGAGCAACACTGGATACATGTGAACTCTTAACTTCCCCCCAGTGTACTCCCCTTCTCTCCTTTCCTACCCTCCCTGTTTCATGACAGATTGCCTCTCCTCAAGATTTAGTACGTGGCCTGGATAGCCCCTGAATTCACTATTTCTGGATCCTCTCCCTAGCATTAATTTGCCTTCCCTCCCAGCAATACTCCACCCCTCCTCTGGTGACAGCTTTGGACCAAGGGACCTGAAACTGCCCAAACCTGCAGTGAGTGAGATCAAAGCCACAACCAGGGGGTGAGCACAGGAGGAACAAAAGCCACGGTGACCCCAGCCACAGAGCAGGATGATTTCATGCTCCACCAGCTACCATGGTGGCCGTGGAACCACATCTCACCTCTGCAGGAGGTGGGAACCCAAAGGACCCAAGGGGAACCCAAGGCTGGCGTGCCCAACCATGCCCACGTGCAAGGTGGGATGGGTGGGAAGAGCAGATGGGGCTGTCCCTGCTCTCATGGTCCCACTGCAAGGCAGGTGCCCCTGGGAGATCATCCCAACACCCCAACATCTGGCACAAACAACTGCCCACGTGTTTGTGAGATGTGTGGGGAAGCCCATTTTGGAGAGAAGCTTCAAGGCACGAAGGTGCAGTGAGAGGCCAAGGGGCACCCAGGATTTTTGCAAAGCATGTGTGTGTTTGTGTGTGTTTCCTCTCACCTGGCTTCACAAAAGCCACGTGAAGCACAGACCAAAAAAGCCACACAGCTCCTCCTGCATGTGGCTGAGATCATCATGGGAACTCTTCTCAGACATCAGCCCCAACAAATGAGAGGGTACCTCAGCCACAAGACTACACCCTCCCACACAGCTCCAGCAAGAAAAGAGAAATCAAAGGTGACCTCTGTTTAAACAACACTTGTTAAAATAATAATAATACCATAAAAAAAATCCACCACAAGGCACAACCTCCTTCCTTCTACATGCATCTTCTGCTCTTATTTCTGCTATTTTCTTCTATTTCCTTCTCCAGTGCTCACCACGCCAGAAAGAAAGAGCCATACACAGTATTAAAATCACAAGCACACATTTCTAACCACGAATCTGGGCTTGAGGTGCAACCAGTTCCTGTAATAAACCCCTCCATGTAAGACAAGGAGACAGCAAAGCAAGAAAAATACCTTCTAATGAGGGTTTCATGGAGACAGGAGCTCCACCAGCCCTCCCAGCTTCACCTTGACCGTGGGCAAAGCACTGGAGTGAAAGTCAGGGCAGGGGAGGAATTAATAACCTGTATCTCTGCAAGAGCAGAGCACAGCTAAAGAGGCACAGAATGCAATGAGAAGGAAAGTCACGCTGAGGAGACAATGACTAAATGGACCAGCTAAAATCTGGAGCTGAAGGATGTTTTTTTGGAGAAAGCCTCAGGTTTGCCCTTTGTTCGTGCCTCTCTGCTCAGCTGCCCATACCACCAGTGGCTCTGGAGGAGCTCCTGGTGTCCCCAGGTCACCGTGGTGGAAGCAGAGCTGCCACCTCCCCACAGCTCCTCTCCCAAACTCTCCTAGTCCCCCAGACTGTCACAGGAGTCACCCAGGGCTGGGACTGTGCCATGGGCTTTGGGCAGCTCTCACCCAAAAGGTCATTGCTTTTCCTCAGAAGCCCCATGTGCAACAACATCATTTAGTTTAGCCCTACTAATTATGGCCATTATTTAAAATATCTCCCTACTTTTGTCCTAAATTCCCTGATATAGCCATTTTATATTATTTCTCTTTGCTGAACACAGGAAAAATTAATCCTCCAGTAATGAGCTGATGAGGATGAACCTCAGCAGCCAGCTACAGAAAACTATATTAAACACTTTTCTACCTGGAGTTGCAGCACTGGTGTCAGGCAATGCTGGCAAGAGGCACTGGGCAAACTGCCCAGCCCAGCCCTGGCCCATCCATTACTCCCCATGGTGCTGGTTCTACTGCTCCCCATCAGATTACCTCCATGGCTCTTCACCAAGGTCTAGGCTCATCTCAGGGCAACGTTTTCCACTTGAACTCACTGTAGAAAGACTTGCTGCACTGGGGAAAGGCTACAGGGGAAGATCTCTGCTCTCATTCCTGCCCTACCACATCCTTGTCAAGGCAACTCTAAAAAAAGCTAACTGGGCAAACTTTAAACCTAGTGTTTCTTGATGGGGTTTCCCTTGTGCACATTCAGCTCCAGAACAGGACTTGCATTTAGACACCTTGCAGATTATCAGCTTGGCCTCAAACCTATGGAGAGAAGCATCTCCATCTGCCTGGGCCATGGTGCTGCATGTCCTCCAGCCACGAGCTCCTCAAGAGCAACCACGTTGTTTGGGACCAGTTTGTATGCCAGTTTTTAAAAAAGGAGCAGAAAAATTGCAAGTCAAGGGGTCTAAAAGCTCCTGATTTCCTAGGAGATGCCTACAGACCTCCAGGTGCTTTGCAACTTCATACGTGGCAATAAATGTTATAGCTGGGAATGCTCCACAGTAATGAGTAAATTATTTTGAGTCCACTGAAACCCAGAAGGTTTGGAGACCTCAGTTCATTTAAATTCATTGGAAAATGTCTCTTACTGAATTATCATTAGTTAAGCCCTAGACTTTGTTTTTCACTCCAGCATCCTGAAAAACCACCTGCTGAGCCATTTACCCTCCCAGCCCGTGCCTGGGCTGCAGCAAGCCTGGTCCCTCTCAGATGAAGAGCGAAAGCTCCAGCAACATCAAACACCCCTGGAACAGGCTCTTAGAGATGATAAATCTCCCAGAGCAGACTCCTTCACAGCCAAAGCCCACGGCGTTCAGCCACAACACTCCTGGAGATCAAAGAAAGGAACAAAAGTAGCATCGATCTGACGCGTTTGCTCCAGAGCCTAAAAGAGAAGGAAAGACCTAAGTAATTTGTTACAGTTTAGAGTGAGCTTCTCCTCCTGAGGACAAGACTTACAGGAGATGATGGCTCTCGACGGGTGATGCAAAGCACTCCCTTGATCTTACAGAACATTTTGGCTGCTCTCTGGGCTGGGGAGCTCACACGTGCACAGCACAGCACCCTGTGAATGCAGAGTGCTCCAGCGAGGAGAGGCAGGAGCAGCCCAGAGCCACAGAGGGCTAATCAACCCCTGCTTCACCAGGCACCTAATGCAAACTCACAGGGTCACCCCAGCACCCCTCCCACGCCGAGCCCTCGGCAGCCCTCCTCTCTGCAGGGAGAAGGGGCAGCTGGGTGCAAGGCCTGGCTGCTCTCTCCTCTGAATTATTGAACGAGAAGAGCCAGGTAGGCTGCAGTTCTGACAGCAATAAGCTGAAAGATTGATTTATTTATGAAGATATCTCAGCATCTGGGTGCCTCATCCTAGCAACAGAAGCCAGCTCTTCGCCTCCACGGAGCCACCACAGAGGGTCAGGGATGGGGCAGTGTTACTCTGCTCATTTTGTACCATTTTAGCCTCAAATCCACGTTTGACAGAGCAGGGAGGATCCAGCATGATTTGTTTTCTATATTCCCTGCTGTCATTCTGATGTCCTGGGGTCAAACATCAGCCCTGGGGAGAAGCAGGCAGGGTGGAAGTGTCCCACTCGCTGCCCTCCACCCCAAGGAGCTGTTCCCATCCAAGACCTCTCCTGGTGGGGAATGTCTGCTGGGCAGATCTGCAAGGAGGTTTTCATGACTTGTGCAAACACCCACAGGAGGCTAAAGGACTCATCCCTTACCCTGAGTGGGACTCCAGCCTCACAAGACCAGCATGATCATCCCCCTCATCTTCCTAAGCCCAGCAATCGCACTTGGGGTTTTTAAAAGCAGGTGGAGGATGGGAGTCCTGTGAAACCTGAGCTGCTCCCATCTGCTGCCCCTTCTGCCAGGGATTGCTTCAGAAATGGAAAAGACCAGAGCCTCAAGCTGGTGCAAAGGAGCTCCTACAGCTCTGCTAGGATGGATGGGGCTATGTTGAGTCTTCCTGGCTCAGGATCTGGCAGAAAACACTTCCACAGCAAGGGATCTGCAAGCAGTCATTCCACCCTGCAGCAACTCCCACAGCCCATGGCTGGGGGTACAGATCTTCCAAAAACCCTCATTGGAAGAAAGAATGGTGGCAAGACAAAGCAAACCCACAGGAGGCTGCGACCTCAACAAGATTTTGGACTTCAGGCTGTGGTTCCATGTGAATTTGGGTGGGGGGTTAGCAGTTGGCTTCAGCTCCTGTGCTTCCAGATGAGTCCACCTGCCCCACTGCTGAGCTTGAATGCTGCTTCAGTCCCCAGATATATTTCCCAGGGGAAGCTCTCAGACCTCAGCTGTTGGTAGCACATCATTCTGATAGCTCCATCCTTCCCCCTTTCTTTTTTCCCTTTTGTTTTTCTCCAGGATGGCAAGTCACTCCCTGAGCATGGGATCATCCCTTCCCTGTGACCGTGGGTCTCCTGGCAGCCACCACTTTGGGCACCCTGGAGCTGTAGCAGTGTCCCCTGGACACTTCCTTTCCATCCAAAGGAAACCATGTGGTTCTGCAAGACTTTAACACGCAACCCAAACCGCATTCATCATCAGCTTTGGTGGGATTAGACAGATTAAAGCAGCATTAAATTTACTGAGGTACCAAGAGGTGGCTGTGACCTGCCCAGGGATGAGCAGTGACCTGGAGCTGCTCCTCCAGCCCAGCTCTTGACCCAGGCAGCATCTCCACATTTTGGTTCCCATCTGTGAAACGGGTGCAGTGTCAGGGAATGATTTTGGTAAAATGCTGGATGAAAACCACCCAAGGAATGCCCAAGAGCCATTTTTATAAAGCAGAACAGATTCAATCCTCTCCCTGCAGAACAAGACACATTGGAGCATACCAAAAGCTGCTGAATTTAATTAAAATCATACTATTGTGTTACATTACTCATCTCTGGAAAGAAGCACCTCACGCTGTGCCAAATTTTAGACACGTCCTCTGAAAAAAAAATGATGATTTGCTTTTGTTTGTGGTCTGGAACTTGCAAAAATTCTCACAAGATTAATTCTGATAGAAATGCAGTGGGGAAGCAGCAAAGCTACATCACCAGATAACACCAAGATGATGATTTTGCAGGAGAGCACTTAGAGTGTTTAGCACAGTGCTCAAGGGTTAGTTGCACACCCTGCTTTATCTTCAGCTCAAATCTGAGCTGAGTATTTCTGGGGACTCTGAGGCAAGAAAATAACAGCTCAGATAATTTTATGTTTCAGCACATTATCACTCTTTTAAAAAATCCTCATGTACCAATGCTTAGCTGAAGAAAGCAGTATGATTTTCTCCTCGCTTCAGCTCCACGTTGATGGTAACAGATGGATAAGATCAAAATGGGAATCCAGAAGCATCTTTCTCAAAAAGGAAGGAAAAAAAAAACCCCATAAACCCTCTGGGGTAACAGCACAACCAATCACTAGGAAATAATTTGGCCCAGGTGTCCCACTCAGATAAGAAAATGCATTTGGAAATACTGGCTGAATATCAATGGGACGTGAAGTGAGCAAGGACACCAGCAGCCTTCCCTCCTGGTGGGACAGCCCCATGGCCCTGGGTTCACCAGGAGCATGGGAGCAGTAGGTTGCAGAGGTGGGTTGCTCTTGCACCTCAGATGCTGGCTTGAAACTCCAGCAGTGCCCTGCTGAGCCCAGCCCCAGGGCAGTGATTGCACCCACTGTGGAGGGGACAGCCACCCCCCACTCGAGGCAAGGAGAGACCTTTCCAGCACCTTTACCCTGAGCCTCCACAGGAGAGAAAGCTGCCTTGCTGTGGCATCCAAAGGTGAAAGGGTATGAGGGTGGCCAGGGACACGAGAGGGACCCCCAAGGGAAGCACAGTCATGAGTAATGACAAGGCAGGTGCACCCCAAAACCCAGCAAGCCCCACATGTGACTGCTCAGCAGAGCTGTTCTCATCAGAACTGTGTCTTCGTTATGCAAAGCTGCTGGTGGAGGGGGTGAGGGAACCTGCCTGGGCTTTTATTAGCAGATGTTTACAGGGTGAACCCAGCATCTCCCAAGCCTACGAAGCAGGCACACAGGAAAACTTGTCAATGGTGTTTTTCAGGCTCTCTGAGGAGAAGTCTGGGAGGATGCACACTTGCCAAAATAAATGCGTTAAAAAGGTTTTTAGCTCAAAAGCAACTGCTTTTCACCAAGGATCCTGCTTATTGACAAAGGAAGAAGCTTTATGGTCACTCCTAAAGGTGATCTGCTCATGTCACAGAAAACCACCTGGCTTGTGAGGTCTGTGGCAGAGCCTCTGTGGGCTTGTGCTGGTCAGGACTGGTGGCCAGTCTCGGGACTGGTGCCAGCCCCAGGCTCCCCGAGCACAGGAGCGTGCTGCACAGAAACCCTACAGGCTTCCAGCCACAGATTCCTTCCACAGCCTTCTGTAACCATTTCACAGCAACATTTACAGTGCCTACAGTGGCTACACAATGGCAATAAAAAAACCATAATGAGCAGAGTGCAACTTCAGAGCACTCATTGGCACTGAACAAAACAGTCCTTGTAAAACCAACCTTACAGGAGAAGGGGTCCCATAACTACCTCTGGACCAGAAGACACTCTGACTTAATAGTTAGTGACTTTAATTGCTTGGTGTTTTCACACTTGGTTGGATCCACCTCCTGTACTGAGCTACCATCCCCAAGGGCAGGGGGACCACAGACCAGCTATGGTCAGCATGAAGCCTTCACCATGTTGGAGAATCTTTGCAAATCCCATTAAAGATTTCCCCTCATCTCCCTTCTCTCCTCCAGGAACATCTCCTGGACCAGCTACTCTAGGGCTTGTGCCATCTCATCTTTTGCAAGAAGTGAGTTTTGCTGGCAGCACCACAAAGGCACCTTTACAAGGGCACTCCCAGTACAACCCCAGGCTGTAGTGGGGCTCAGTCAGACAGAAAAAAGGGTTAAAGTCACTCCCACTGCAACCTCAGGCTGTAGCAAGGCTCAGTCAGACAGAAAAAAGGGTTAAACTCCTGAAACCTGGACAAAACTCCAGGTTGAATTCTGAACTGGTGGATGAAGCTCAGAGGAGATCCTAGACCAAACACAGCCGACCAGTGTATGACACAGTGGGGGCAGAGACACGTTTTGCAAGGCAGGGGCTCAAAGCTGCCTGCCCAGGTCCAGCTCCACGTGCCCCCATCCCCTCTCCTGTTTGCTGGGAATGCTGCTCACTCAGCACTGTAATATTCCAAGCCCATGGATGGGGATGCTTGGGACTCTCCCTTCCCATCCCTCCCTTTCACCCCCACACACGTCCTGATGTTATTGGCAAGCTGTTAAGTACAGAAACTCCAGGATTGATGATGCTGCAAACCTCATTTTGAGCACATCAGTCTGATTTAATAGTTTACCTGGGCAAAGCTGAGTGAGATCAAACCTCATCAGCAAGGCCCAGGGTCTGCAGGCAAAGTGGGGTGGTAGGAAAGTCTCCCCTGGGTTAAACCCCCACTGATGATGCTGGTACAGCTCATTCAGCTGCCTTGAACTTGGTCAGGAATGGCTCCAACCTGGGCTAATCCCAGTGCTGAGCTTCTCTTCTCCCAACTTCACTATCTGCATTGTGGAGATGGGCAAAAAGGAGCCAAGATGGGCTGGATGGGGGTGTCCTCCTGACAGGGTGCCAGTGGGCACTCCAGCCCTGACACCCTCTTGGCACTGGATCTGCTGCAGGGTGGAGGGCACCCAGGGACTTGGGCAAGCATCAGGACTGGTGCCAGCCCCTACCCTGGAGAGCCAGAAGGGTTTCTCTCCCCTGTTGACATGTCCAGCCTCCTGTAAGCAAAATAAGAAATCCCAGTTCTTATTACCAGGGACTTTCAGGGGACTCACAGGCACCCAAAGCTCTCACCACCTCTCACCCTGCAGCCACAGGTAGGCACCAGGCAGCTCCCAGCCCAGGGCTTGCCCACCACTGCCAGAAAATCTGCTTGGTCACCTTGAGGTCAAATGCCAAGAAAAAAAAAACAAAACACATCATTTTGCCTTGTATTTGTTTACCAAAATGCAAGGTAGACCTCAGCCCAGGGAGATGGGCTGGCCTCACTCTGCCTGCCTGGAGCTGCTTGGTTACCTTGAGGTTAAATGCCAAGAAAAAAAACCCACATCATTTTGCCTTGTATTTATTTACCAAAATGCAAGGTAGACCTCAGCCCAGGGAGATGGGCTGGCCTCACTCTGCCTGCCTGGAGGTACAACTAATGTCACTTATTCTTCCCCCCAGATGTCCTCAGGCTAGCTGTGCCATGCCACAGATCTGAGGGGGTCCTGCCTTGGCCCCCAGGATGGGGAAAACACAACCACCCCCTTCTCCTTCCCTCCAGTGCTGTGCCAAAGCCCTGCTGCTGCTCCTCTTGACAAATAGGATTCACCTCTCCTCCCCATTTGCAAATGTTTTTAAATCTATCTTATTAACTGCAGTGCCTGCTGAAGGAAGTCACTTAGAGGTTCAGTTCATATATAAAGGATTTACTTAGATTAAGGGCCTCAGTAAAAGGCCTTTGAACATGCTAACTCCTTCCCCTTTTCAGATGGTTTCACTGTGCACACATTAAAAATGCATGCAGGCAGCATGAGCCAATATTCCTTAACCTCCTGCTTTGCTTGCAAAACTCTGCTTCCAGGAAAAATATATATCTCAGGGAGATGAAAAAACAGATGCCCCCTCTGCTCCCAGCTCACATTCAGCTGGTGGAGCTCACTCACACGAGGTGGACGATGGCCAGAGTCCAGAGGACACCAGGATGTACCATGGGCCATGGAGAACAGCCAAGAAAGTCTTCAGGGGAAAAAAAAAAGTGTTCAAGGGGAAAAGCAAAAATTCCTAGTTTATTGGGATCTGCAATGAGAAGTCCTGTTGTCCTCCAGAGAGGTGAGTTTGCTTGGGAAAACTTGGCAAGGGAAAAGTCATGCTCTGGAGCACAGGAGAACCTTTGCACGGAGCTGCTGTACAGCCACGCTGCTTCTGGCTGCTACAAGATCCTCCCACCTGACTTGGAAGCAGGTAGTGCCAGCCACCATGAGAAATGGGGTGATGGACTGAATGGGCTGCACGTCGGGGCTGCAGTGGAAAGTCCTGGCTGCAAAAGAAAAGCTCCTTGTTCAGAGACAACCACGAACGGGCAAAGAGCACAGTGGGAACTTCTCACTGGGACTGCTGACAGCCCTCCAGACAGATGGGGGAAAGGAGGAGAAGTCACAATTTTAACCAAATAATAATTTTTAAAATCCCCTCTCCTTTTGCTGATGGGCAAGGCTACACAAGGAGGATCTTGTTTCATCCCCACATAGAGCCCTGTAAAATGATGCATGGATGAAAACCCCAGGAGAAGGCTACTGTCACCTTACCACAGAGTCTCTGCACACAAACCAGATCAAGAGGCAGCACTGGCCACGCTGGCCTGCCCGTGCAAGCTCTGTCTCCAATGAGACAGGTAAACAAAGGCATTTCTCACCTCCCACTTCACAGAGGGGGGAAAATGAGGATTTGCCCAGAGCCACGAGCAGCACCTGGGGTAGAGCCAAGATCCAAACGGAGTTTTCTGCATCCACCTTCCCTTCAGTCTGTGTCTTTATCTGCAAAACCATCTTTCCTCTGAATGCCTTAAATCAAAGAGAGAAAAAATGCCTCTTTCTAGGAGGCACCAATAAGCCTCTTTAGCCTCAAGGGGCTTGTTATGCCCAGGGCACTACCCAAAACACACCCCAGTGCAGCAGAAGCTACATGGCACTTCATCTCATCTGTACACACAGCCTCCTGCAAGGGCAAAACCCATTTGTGCAACCCCTAGAGACCATCACCTGCAAGGAAACCAGCAATGCACCCTGCCCCAGGGTGCCACAGCTTCCTGCAGGACTTCCAGAGCCTGCAACAGGGAGCAGAGCCGAGCTGGAGGAGGAAAGAGGCAGCTGGGGCTGCAGTTGGAGCTGCTGTAGGTGAAGCCCAGCCTTAGGAGAGTGCTGCAAACACAAGCCCTTTCCTTGCCATGTTTTGCTGCTTGTAGCTTGTTTCTGGGATGAAACACTCCATCATCTCAGCACAGCTATGCTGATAGCTATCTGATTTACTCTGTGAAACAGGGTTTCTCTGGCAAGGTTCATGCATCCAGAAATTATTAGACAGAAAGACTATTTTTTTTTTTCCCCACTGACTAGCATACAAGATTGATTTTTATTTTTCTACCCTACATGCCATGCAACTTATGTAAGGACAAGTAATAGGCTTGAGGATTTATTTCATTCTTAATTTGCGTGATCTTGATTCTCAGACCCCAAAATAGGGGTTGGAGCAGAGCCACGTTCAAGTTATGGGGGTGAAGCCCACAAAACCCATGTACCATCCTAACTGCACTGTATCTACCATGGGTCTGAGCATCATGCCCAAGCCAAAAAGGCTTTTCCCTTTTATTTCAGTGGCAGCATCTTCACTGGGGAGGGAAGGGCAGGGATCAGTGGGGACTGCAGTGAGCTCTGGGCAGTGGTGGTCAACGTGGCCAGTCCCTCTGGAGAGCCAGACCTGCTGCTCTTTCCCACAGATTAACTCATCTGAGACTAGTTTCTGTCATTTGATGCTTTTGTGATGGTGTAGCAAGAAATCATCTAATTAGAAGGAATAAACATGCAGCAATGGACAAAGCAAGGGCTCTCTGGCTGCAGGGGACAGTGGTGATGGGAAGGGACACCCCTGGGGGGGTTATTTTCCAGCTAGCAAAGTGACAGCAGTTTCTGTTCTTGCAGAGCTGGCAATGGGGAGGAGGAGCAGGGTTAATACACAGGAAAACAAAGTTAGAAGCAAAGACTCACTAAGCTCTGTGCTATTCTTGTGTAATTATGGTGCCTTCCAAGATAAAGGATTTTAGTAGGAACCATAAATACTGGTTGTAAAATGAATGAGAAAAAGCCACACATCCACCAGAATAGCAAAGCCTCCCTGTCCCTGGCTCCCAGCTCTCACCCAACCCATCTCTGGCAGCAGGAGACCTCAGCAGAAACACCAGTGATTCAGCCAAAGCCTTCCCACAGGATGGCCAGCTCATTCAGCCTCTGCAGAGACACCAGGACCTCCCTGCCTAGGGAAGGGCTTTGCCAAGGCTGACACATTGCAAACGTCCTCCAGCAACGTCCTGAGACTCAGACCCAGCCCTCGTGCACGTGGGGATGCCTCCAGACACCCTGGTTGCTCCTTCCTCTTCATCATCACTGCAGGCTTCTCCAGGACTCATGGCTATCCTTAATAAAGAACAGTCCTTGAAGATACAGCACATCCTTATTCCTCAACCCTTCACCCCCTGAATCTCCCCACAGTCCTGATGGTACCTGTCAGATTTTTGTTTAGCTGATGGGAAGGCTCCCAGCTTGGTTACATGTGAAAAGCTGTTCACCTCTCCAGCAATATCAGTGCAGTTAAGGCAGTGAAAATAAGTTCAAAGAGTGAAAATAATGGTGTGGGGTGGTGGGCATGGGTGGCAGGGCTGGGAGTACCACAGGGGCCCCATCCAGCCCACATCCCCACACCCTGGGGATGCAGCTGCAGATCAGTGCCACGCTACACCCTGACCACAACAGCAGCAGGACACATTCTGTGGAGAAAACCAAGAGTGTTCTATAGCTGGGGGAAAAAAACACAACCCCAAAAATGCCCCCAAAACGGAGGAAAGGAGGTTGAGAATCTTCCCAGCTATATCTGTGGTCCTAATGAAATGCTGCTGCCAGATGAACAATAAAGATGCAAGCTAACAAGAAAACCAGTTTTGCCAGGAATTGAACAAAGCCCAGGATAACAGCTCTGCTTAACAGGGTTGGCTGCTGGTTTTAATTCCTTCTCCATTGCTCCTTCAATGAGCAGAGGAGGAGCAGCCCCAGCAGCCCACCAGCCCACTCTGGGTGCCAGGGCCAGGTTACTTCCTAACCCCCATCACCCCACTCAGCACTGATCAGAGAACCACAGAATCACTGAGGTTGAAAAACCCCTTTCAGATCATTGAGTCCAACCATTAACCCACCACTGCCAGGTCACCATTAAACCATGTCCCTCAGCAGCAACATCTACATGGCTTCTAAATACCTCCAGGGACTTGCCTCTGTCAAAGCCAGGAAGAAATTTCCCAGTTTTTAGACTGGAGGGCTGCCTGGGCACTTCTGCACAGCCCAGGGAGTGGGGCAGGTGATGGGGGGCACAGTGGGGTGACACCACAGCTCCGTGGGCTGGGCAAAAATGGATGGGCAGTGCTGGGATCCCAGTCTGCAGCAAGATGTCCAGCAAGAGACACACTAAACCCCACCCTGTTGTCCTCCCCAGCAGGCATGCTGCCTACAGGCAGTGGCATTTTCACTTCTTTTATTTATAAACTATTCCTGAGTGGCAGATAAAGTGCTCTTACAAGTGCTCTGCCCACATCCCAAAGCATCCTTGATGTCTATTTAACTCTAATACTTGTAGCTTCTAAAGAGTCTGGTGTGCTTAAATACCAGTAATATGGAAAGAGAAATGTTATTTAAAGCATTATATTGAAAGTTTCTTACCTAATTCCTTTGGTTTGAGCAATACTGTGGAAGGAGAGTCTGGATACTGCAGAGATCACCTGGAAACGAGAGAAAAAGATTGAAGACAGAGGAAGGTTTGGTGGGAACTTGAGCTGTTTGGACCTGAACACCCACTGAAATGGATGTGCACCAGTCCCCCCATCTGTGCCACAGCACATCACCATCAGGGCTTGGGGACACTGTCACTGCAAGCACTGCTTTTGGGGGTTTTGGGGCTCAGTTTTACCACTGAGAATAAACCCTCAGCTCTAAAGATATCCTTTCAACAGCACCCACTGAGGAAACTCCAGCCTGCTGCTCAGATCATTCATCCAGACCCGCTCCAAGAGGTTTTATGCAACACTGAGAACCACTGAAAAAAACCCTCTGAACTTTATATTTTATTACAAAAGGTTCATAACTGCTTTCACCTCGTGCTTTCACAAAATGATCTTAGTGAGGCAGACTTGCCAAGACTGAATGGCTTTGACTTCTTGCATTTCAGAAGAGATGCATCATCGTTTTGTCAGAGGTGAGTGCAAACCATCACCCCTTTCTGCTAGGAAACAGCCAGAAGTGAGTCAATGACCAAATATTTGCCATCAGGAAGAGTGAAGCCACCAGCTTCTTCTGAAAACTCCCAGTTTTGATAGAAGTTTTAATTGCTACCCAGAAGTTCAATGAAGACAACAGTTTAAGCCCCTTGTATCTATCAAGCATGTTTTACTCCTGCTTATATTCATCATTTCAAAGCTAGATTATAAAAACAAACCTATTATTTTTGGACTGATTTCCCATCCTCTGGGATGAATGGAGATGCCTGAGCCCAGGACACAGATAAAGGACTTTTTGAGCAGTCCCTGCTGTCCAGAGCCCTCAGCTCCCCTTCCAGGCACACAAACCCAAACATCCCAGGGTTCTGACTGAGGGATGCTCCCTGACTCTGTCTTCTCCACACTTTTGCAACATCCACCCCTCTACTTCTTCTTTTCTTTTACCATTGCCACGAATTCCAGCCCAAATGTTGGCCACTGGTGCCCCATGCATGGACCTGAAGCTGGGGCAGCAACAAAGGAGCTGCCACAGTTTGGTATTTAGGGGTTGACTTACACATGGAGAACAGAGATGCTGAATTATTCAACAAGGCCATAGAGACTCTGTGAATGTCAAAACTTGGCCAAGTTTCTCCCTGGTATAAAATGTCACTAGCAGGAGTTCAGTACAGAAAGAAGCAACAAGAGCAAGAGGGAATTTTGCTCACACCCTGGAGGCTTTATTGCCCCCCTGCAATGCTTCTAGCAAAAAAAGCCTTTACCAAAGCATCCTTCCACATTGTTTTTTTAAGATGTCACCCTGACATTTCCTCCTAAGCAGAGGACACGGAGAATGGATTTTAATTAGGCAAAACATTACTTTTGGTACTGCTGTCATGAGCATATTTTGGCCTCTCTCTCACTCTCCAGAGAGCCCATTTGGATGGCTACCAGACCACCCCCCCCAGTATGCCTGGTTTTACAGGGATGCCCTGGAGCCACTGATCACAGACCGTAATTACTGTGCAACTGGAAGACAAACTGTTCCCTTCCTCAAGCAGAAATTCAGTGCCATGAACATAAAATGCAGGGAAGTTCCTCATTTTACTGTCATCTAACCAAAAAGCAGCATGGAGAAAGGTTGGTTGCTTCTGGAAGAGGAATCCCAGCAGATTCTTTTCAGTCTGTGTCTTTACAGAAGATTGGCTTTGCCTTCAGAAACAACACCAGCAGCAACAGGAGAGAGCAGGTTAAAAAATTACCAGGAGACAAAGAAATCAGGTCTTATCCCCAAATTGTCAGCAGCTTAAAAACACCTCTCCAGGCACATTATTGAATCTCCCTGTGTTGCAATCTCCCACCTCTAAAATCCTCCCCAGAGTTTGGGAGAGGAGGAGCATCCATGGAAGGTTTTGGGGCTCGCCCAGGCAGAGCTGGCACAGAGCATCTCTGCTGGCCAGTGGGACCTGCAAACTCCAAGCCCCAGCCTGGCAGAGAGCCTGGGGAGCCCACTGGCACACCCAGCCCCACTCCTCAGGACTCAGAACAGTCCAAGGGAAGTCCTGGACAGACTGAACCAGGCTGTTCTGCAGTCTATTATTAGACTTCTAAAGCACACAAAAAATCAGTTTATGAATCAGACGGTTATACCGCAGGGCTTGACTTCCAGGGAAAGTTAAGAGAAGCTCACTGTTCACTACGCCAACAATTTTGGCTTTGTTCTTTTATGAAAATCCCCCAGCACTGAACATCCTGGCACATCAAAGCCCAGGAGCTGGTTCCAGGGAGGGGCCAGCAGGCACAGACACGCCTGGGCTCCCAAATCGATGCTCAGGTACGTAGGCAAAGCAACCCACTTCTGACAGGTCAGGTACAAAGAGCCTCCACGAAGCTTGGCATCTCCAAAAATAAGACTCAACAGCAACTGTCTCAATGTCAGGGAGTGTTTTTCCAACAGCAACACCCACAAAGGCAGCACCCAATGCCAAGTGCAACCCCAGCTCCTCTGCTCCAGCCCCCAGCCAGGGAAGTGCTTAAGCACACATTTAAGGCCAAATAATCCTCTCCATTTCAACAGGATTAAACAACATTCTTCAAAGTAAGGCAATCCTTGAGTGTTTGCTAAACTCTGTCTCAATTTCCCTGTAAAGCAGCTCCTTTGCAGAGGAGCCCAGCAATATTTCCTGCCACTCCTGGCTATCGTGTTCCATCAGACCAGGCACAGTCCCTGTTACTCCCTGGCACGGGGAGTCCCTGACCTCATCTGAGGCTTTTCCTTGCTCCTGTAACACAGGGAGATATTAACACAGCTAATACAGGTAGAACTCCAAGTGAAGTTACAGTTCACTGGTTGTCTGTAGCTCTGCTGTCTTCTGTGGTAGTGTGGAAACACAGACGCTTCGTTTCACAGAACCACAGAATCATTAAGCTTGGAGACCTCCAAGATCATCCAACACTTCCATGACCATTAAACCATGTCCCCAAGTGCCACGTCTCCATGCTTTTTGATCCCCTCCAGGGATGGTGACTCCATCACCTCCCTGGGCAGCCTGGGCTGATGTCTCACCACTGTCAGGAAAGAAATTCTTCCCAACAGCCAACCTAAACCCCCCCTGGTGCAACTTGAGCCCATTTCCTCTCATTTCCCAAGGCAGATGGTATAACCAGAAAAGATATCTTGCTGTGGGTCATCAGTTTCCTTCAGATTTACACTGATTACTTCGTGAGCTCAGATCTCTTGCATTTCCCCTCTCAAAACTAACCCCCTGCTCAAAGCTGGGAAGGTGACAGATCCGAGGCTGCTGCACCCTGGCAGTGCTCCTGGAAGAGCAATAGCTTCCAAATGTGCTGGTCCCATGGTCCACACTCAAAAAGCTACAGAGCCCAAGCTGGCACAGCTCCAGGTCAGTCAGTGGGGTGGCACTGGGGGCTCTCTGGTCCCATCCTGGGGCAGTGACACCCCAAAGGAACTCACCCTGCTCAGCACTGGCAGAAAAGAGGGTCAGCAAAGCCACTTGAACGTGTTGCTTGGGAAAACTTCTACCTGTGTGCTTGTTTTTCAAGAGAAAGAGGCTGTGGGCTTAACCAACGGGGGCTTATGCAGATTATTATTATTATTACTTCTTCACTCATTTCTCAATGCAATTTCCTCCAAGAAAGCTGCACTCAGCACACAGGCATTACCATAAAAACTATATATAACATCCTGCTGACAATGAGGTGCCAGAAACGGGGCTATAAAGGTGTGAAGTGCAGGTGATGTACAGACAGACTTTCTCTACAGTCGACCTCCAAAGGGTTAGTGGGAAATTTCGGGTGGTTTCAGTGGGAAATTTCTGGCAGTTTCACTGTGAAAGGTGAGGGATGCCCTTCACATTCCTGGTGTTCCTGTTTGCCTCGTATTTTTAGATCCCATCACCCAGCTGATGGTTCACCAGGAAGCACCCTGCACGTGATGAGCCCATTGCTGGGAGTCAACAGAGCCAGAAATGGAGCACAAGGGCTCATCTTGCCCCCTCCCTGGTAAATCAGGGTCACCCAGAGCAGGGTGTCCAGGATGGTGCCCAGGCAGGTTTGGGATCTCTCCAGAGCAGGAGACTCCACAGCCTCTCTGGGCAGCTGCTCACAAGGGCTGTGCACGGGATTTCAGAGGCTGAGCATCACAGGTCTCGTGGAGACTCTCGTTTGAAAAGGCACCAAGTTCTGCACTTGATGGGACAAAGAAAGAAAAGGAAAAAACTATTGAGTATTAAAGTGGGTGCCTGACGTTCACTGGTCCCTTTGCAAGAAGCCTGGGTGAGTAAAAAAGTGTGATTTTTTAAAAGAAAACCAAACCAACCCCTCAGCACTACCACTACAAGAATCACAGAATGGGGGGGGGGGGTTGGAAGGGACCTCTGCAGATCATCTTGCCCCTTCCCTGGTAAATCAGGGTCACCCAGAGCAGGGTGTCCAGGATGGTGCCCAGACAGGTTTGGGATCTCTCCAGAGCAGAAGACTCCACAGCCTCTCTGGGCAGCTGCTCCAGGCTCGGCCACCCTCACACCAAAGGAGCCTCCTGTTCAGATGGGTTCCAGTTTGTGCCTGTTGCCCCTTCTCCTGTCCCTGGGTACTACTGAAGATAAAACCCACCACTTTTCTTTTCCCTTACTACC
>NW_008615392.1:0-16972 GCF_000691845.1 Merops nubicus
TCCCTTCCAACCCCTAATGTTTTGTGATTCTGTGAACCTTTCAAGGAATGAGGAATTTTTTTCATTTTCCTAATCTTGTTCATTCTTTCCTTTAGTTGGTATTCTGAATTGATTTAGTGACAATTCACATATGTGAATCTTTCCCATGTGGAAGGTGTTCTTGAGGAGAATCCTTTCTTGTTCACAAAAGCCGTATTTGGATTCCTTGTGGATCTGCTGTTCCAACATTCCTGGGGTCCCCAGCAAACTACAGAGGTAATCAGAAAATCAGAGTCCCCAGCCCCAGTTTTCTTTCTTGTAGGGTGCTTGAATTTGGTAATATTAGAAGTCCTTCCAACCTCTTGTCAGATGCAGCCCACCGGGCTCCTGAGGACCTGGGAGCACAGAAAACTGTGCTTTTAAAAGAGGACTGACAGCTGCATTTCTAGCACCAGACAATGAACTAATAGCTACAATGGAAATAGCTAGATGATTTTCATACAGATTCTTGTCTGTTTTCACATATCTTTGATAATGGCAATGTTACCTTCTTCTGAGAGTGAAACACAATATGCTAACAGCTTTGTTTAGACTTGAGACCATAGACTTTCTTTGTGTCTCTGGAACAGCTGTTTCAAAGTGTTTTAAACCACTGGGCTGCTGCCAGACATCCATGCTTTTCTGGTCTCAAATGCACTTTTTTTCAAATATTTAACTGAAAACTGCTTAATATACTTCTGCAGAAAGCTCACCGTGACCTTAGACTAGTGTTTAGGTGGAAATGTTGCACAGGGAAGGATTTTACTCTGTGGATTTCTGCATTGAAATGGTTTTCTTTGGTAAATAAAATAAATACCACAGAAACAAATAATTTGCATTGCTCTCCCACCTATCCTTTATAATAGAGACAGACTGCGTAGCTTTAATAACTTATTTTTTACAGATTATGTAATCTTAGTAATTTAGTAAAATTGGTATGAATGTCGGCTGATTTCCATGGGTTCAAAAGTGTCGCTACGTGTTTCACGTGTTGCTCTAAATCCCATCCCCAGGGTATCCAAGACAATGATAAAGTTTGAATGTGATTACGCATTTTAACCAACAACTTTTTTTAATGTCTTCATCCAAGAAAGGCAAGTGTGTAGCACCTGGGTGACCAGCATACTGCAGGAAGGCAGTGTCTTTAGAGACATTTTGTACTACCTCATGCTTTTTAAAAATATTGAAGATTTCAGGTCCGGTGGCTGCACTCCTCCTGCAGGTAGTTATAATCATGAGCTAAATGTCAGTTTGCCTTCGCAGGTGCCTGAATCCATCAGTGATGAGTGGAATATGAGGTGTGGCATTTCAATTCTTACTGTTAACAGGGTCTGTGTTCCCAAGTCATTAGAAGTGAATCCTATTGGCACATGCCGTGAACTGCTAATAGAAAACTGTCTGTCTCGTGTCTTGGAGCAGTCTGAGATGTATTTTAGATGGGAATGTTTAAAAGCTGTCAGTAAAACCAAGCAGTGCTAATTGTACTGTGAGGTTTGCCAAAGTTGCAGGGAAACTCCCGGTGTGTGTTACGGCAAGATCCTTCAAGACAGTCAGTGACTGGATCATAAGGACAAGCAGGGTAACACTGTATTATGTTACTAATGCCATTTGCTGGGACTGAAGTGGCCTGTCCATTTGCCTCTCTTTATTCTTATGTAGGACATCTGTGCTGATTGTGGGAAGCAGGAGGCAAACTTACACCACAAAGAAACAGAGAGCATTCACCACTGGTATGTTTGCGTGCAATCCCCGACATTCTTAATTCATTTTTCCAGCTTCTGCTTCTGTGCTTTCTGCTCCCTTTCCACTGTCTCCAGCAACTTAGACAACTATATGCACCCTTTGTCCTCCATGCAGCTCTCTATGAAGTGCAAGTGTGACTTGTAACTGCTTCTCTGATAAAAAGAACAGAGTGTGAAAGCAGTTTAGGGAGGTAAATCAAAAAACCTGAAGCAATCTCCATCACTGACAGCTGTCTCAGAAGGTGTAAGGTCACCTTTGTTATCTTTGCCAGGGATTGCAGCCCTGTGTAGAACCAAGTTTCTGAATTTTTTGTCCAGCAGAGTGACTTCATTTGATTTACCTTAGCCCGAGTTTATTTCACTGTAAAACTAACTCTTGTAGTGAATGTGCCACACAATGAGTGCTTTGGTCGCTATGACTGAGGGACAGTAGATTCAAGTAGTAAATCATTCTCCCAGTGTTTGCCATAATCACTATGATAAAAAAAAAAGTGTAAATAGAAGACGAAAAGCAATAACTTTTTTTTTAAGTAAAAAAAATTAAAAGCTAGCGGATTTGCAATAACATATAAACCGTGGTAGTCCTGTCACTTGAATTGCTGTCAGGTCTTCTTAAATTTGGTGTATTAGTTCTCTATTGATGTCTTCTCAATGCCTCATTAGAACCTAACTAAACATGTCTTATTTATTCATGTACTATCATCTGTGGCTATTCATGAAGAACAGTGCTGTTCAATATTTTTTTTGTAATTACATTATTTCTAGTGCTTAATGTTTTATTTTGCTTACAGATTAAACAAATTGTTTTGTCTTGCTGTTTCTGGTTCTGGAAGTCTATATGTAATCCTTCTAATGATTTTAAATAAATTGGACCCAGATAGCCTCATTCTGTCCTTTCCTCAGTGACAGAGAGAATGACTGAAGAGTAACCAGGTAATTATAATTTGAAATAACAAAACCTGTTAATTTTTATCCATTGTGATGATTATTATTATTATTTATTATGTGATTATTATTATTATTTATAACAGCCCAGCTTACTTTCATTGTACCAATTCTGTTCCTATAGAGAGATAACAGAATTTCAAGAAAGGGAAAAGGATGAAAAAATTAAAACCA
This sequence comes from Merops nubicus, assembly GCF_000691845.1. NCBI lineage: Eukaryota > Metazoa > Chordata > Aves > Coraciiformes > Meropidae > Merops > Merops nubicus. Next base: position 2,880 of record NW_008615392.1, read on the forward strand.
GAAAATTTATGGCTCACGTCTTTCTCTGTGGTACCCAGTAATGATATGTTTGACATTTTTGTTCTGTAGCACTGCCGAAGTTATCAAATGGTTTAATTTCTGAGCCCCTAATCTCTGCCCTACATTGGTGTGCCTTCCTTCTCAGAGTTTGAGAATAAAGTATGCTGTGGCACTTGTACTTGCAACAAGTGTAAATGCCAGCCAATTGACTTTTCTCCATCTGATGGGTATTTCCCCCCCCCCCTGTAAAAGCCTAAAATGAGTGTTCTCTTTTCAATGAGAAGCCACTTTCATCCTGGTTTTTTTTGTGGTTGCTGTAGTAACACCTCCTGTAATACTGTTTTCTCTTACTGTTTTCTGTAAATAACCTCCTTACTTACAACCTACAATAGCCCAGACAAGCATTAAACTCAGTCCTGGTTTGTATGCAGTAAAGTGGGAACATAGAACATCTATTTACATTGCCAGAGCACTGATTGTACTGGAGCTGTTTACCACTGACTGCACCCAAAGGAAGACCTTGCCAAGAATCTCCAGCATATATTTGCCAGGTGTTTATTTGGATGCCTAGAATTTTTGTTATGTTGTTCATGGTAGAAATTAACGTGACTGGGAATCTAGCTTTTCAAGAAGACAATTAAACTGAGTGTTTTTGAAAATAAATTGACAAATTAAGTGTGTTAGTCCCAAAAGAAATAGTTTGTAGTTACCTCTTAGGAGTCTATTAGACAAGATCTGAAGCTGTCTGCAATACAAAGCATGGCTTAGCATTAGACCGCCCAGTGCAGATCCCCCAGTTTTTGACCACAGAATTACTTGTTCATGAAGGGATATATCAAACCAGGGCCACAAAACTACTGGGACTTTGTCTTTTTGCTCCAGGAATCTCTCAGTACTGCAGAAGTCATCTTCTAGCAGATTGTGCTCCCTTTGATACCTGTGTGATCACTGCCTTGTCTAAGGGGCACACTGCAGGGCAGCTGCAGTCAAAGGTTATCCCAAAATGGCTGTTGGTAGGGACCTGAAATAACACATGAGAAGCAAGGAGAGGAAGAAATACTACAAGATAGTAAAACACAGATTAAGGGAGTTATGAGGAGTATATCAAGATGCTGGTCTAGATTACATTTTCATACCTGCTAGTCCTCTGATCTCCCCCCTCACGCCCTTCTGATTCTATGTATAGCTTTGAACCTTAGCTCTAGCTACATGTTGGCTCTGGCCCATGTTTTTACCTCTTGACAGTCTTGCTCATGCTTCTTAGAAACTGGTTAAGGCAACTACGACGACTATATAATCATGTACAAACATTTCCCTCATAACAAATGTGATCAAAACCACTGGACTGCCATGCAGCTTTGCTCCTATGATAATCCAGGGCTGGCCTTCCACAGCCTTATTACCACAGCCCTTTTTAGAGACTTGTCCTTAGTCAGTCTTTCATGAAGTAGATTACCCAAAAGCATAGTAAAGTAAACAGGGTTGGGAGCACATATAACTTTAGGGCTGTCCTATCCCCAGATCCACACTGCTGGAGGCAGGAACCAGCTCTGATATTCCCATGCAGTGAGAACTGCAGTGCTGCATCTGGCTCACAGAGAACCAGTTCAAGTATTAGGATTCCCCCAGGGCCTGTACTTGCATAGTGTTCCTCAGCATATAAACTCTCTGACTGTTATTGTGAGACCACATCCATTCCCACTTCACCCAGCTGTGATGGCATATGAGCAATCCCTTAATTGTAGCAGATTCTCTTTCTGCATTAATTCATCACACTAATGTTGATCATAGTTTATGCCTAAACAGCATTCTCCACCTGTGTATAACAAACCACATCACCACAAAAGACAGTGATCACCATTTACAAAGAAGAATTTACAAAGAAAAGGCAAAGAGAGATGTCATGACACATCTCATTCGCAGCAAAGGTGACCATACCTCCTGCATCATAAATAGGTTAAACACAGTCTTCTTCCTGGCACAGCTCTGTTTGCTTGGGACATATATAGTGACTCCAGTGTGTGCTTTGGTGTAACACATGTTGAACACTGCAGGTCTGGTCACAAGCCAGCTGGAAATTGATGGAAAAACCTCCCACTGATTTCCAGGCCATCCAGGACTTTGAACAAGTCAAAGCAGGCAAGGGGTGAAAATGAACCCACTATATATTCAGCTCCAGCTCATTTCATCAGGGAGGGCAGGACAGTATTGGAGAGCGGAGTTTGCCTCTGACAGATAGCATCAACACTGCAGCAATGTTTATTTTTCTGTGTCAGTATACATGTTACTGCTCCACTTAGAGAATGAAGTGGGCACTGCCTGATGGCTGACTCAAATCCTACACTTTTCCATTGCTTTCACATTCCATGCAGGAAAAGAGTGAGCACATTTTATTACATTGCCCCATGGGGCCTGCTTAAAACAAGCAGTTGATTTAAATTTGGTGTTGAAGTCTTTCTTTAGAGCTTACAGACATGAAATAACATGTCGTTGTGGGACATTCTGTCTCAAGAAAAAAAGTTCAGTGCTCTTTTTCAGTGGTAACAAATTGCTAAGGAGTTTAATTAAAACCAAATGTATTTCCACCATAGTCAGTGGACAGACTGCATGTGCCTAAGTGTGAGAGAGTTCCTGGGCGGTATTAGACTGTTACATTATTCCTGTTACACCTGTATGTGTACAAGACAGTGGCAGAGACAAACCAGAGCACAAACTGTCTTTTTTACTTTTTCTCTGCTTGTGGCAGAGTCAGGTATCTGTGCAATGTCTGTGCCAGTAGCGCAATTTAATCCTTGAAAAAGGAGTTTTTTTTTCCAGCCCCACTGATAAGGTATAATTAGCTCGTGTTACTCACTGCAGCAAGATATCACTAAAACTAAGCACTTTAGTAAGATCCCAGAAGGATTAAACATTTCAATGGATAATGAGAAAGTCTCTAGTTTCAGAAGATAGTAAATGCATGCATGTGTGTATGTGGTAAGAGAGGGAAATCCCCCTGCTTTCTTTGATGAATTTCAGGAGAAAATGCTAGCCATGCATAAGCTGAGCTTCCAAAGTGATTTCTGTCTGCCTGCAGGATAGCCACTGCAATCCATTAGTCAGAAATTGTGTCTAGGTGAGTGAACATATGCTGTAGTCCCCTGTATCATGTTTTACATGAGAACTAAGAAAAGAAATGTGGTTTTAGTAAAATATATCCGGGGGGGGGGAAGTGATATGAATACCTTATTATTTAGCACTATAACTATGGTAATGTGGGCTAAATTAAATGGACTGAGCTTGCAGTTGAATCAGATAAGCTCCTTATAGAATACCAGAAAGCAGATATGACAGCTGAGGTAGAACCATGACCAAATCAACCCAAGTTTCTAGAAAGAAAATACAATTACAGGGGGTTGCTTTGAATGTCGTATGAGGGTAAGTGATATACAGTTCCACAGAGTGATATAGATAAAGAATAAATTGAGGCAGAAGAGACTGAAGAAGGAGGGAAATATAAAATGGAAAAGAAGCGAAGATGGTGCTGGTGTCACCATGACAAGAACAGCCTGCAATGACTGCGTGCACAGAGGCAGAAAACAAGAAGTGTGAGGATCCAAACAAGGGTGAGGTTGACAGCTGTTATTTCTGACTGTTGAACACTAAGCCTCAAAGTTATGAAGAAGATGCTTTTCCAGCACCACTTCTGTCCCTTTACACCCTCCATAATCATTCTGTCGGGCCACTGCTGTTATTGCAATACCTGAGTGACAGACAGAAGCTGTACTCGCATAGACTTCTCTCACTTTCACTGCTTGTGAAGCAACAGTGCTTGGCAGCTCAGATTTTCCTCCCTCCTCTTTCCTCCTTTTAAATTGCAGCCTTAGGTAGAGGTACAGTTCTGGAAAAGTGTGAAAATACCCATATTCTCTGTACATTTTTTGTTTAGGTTCAGCTTTATTCACTTCTATTTATTATTCTGGAGTTTAGAGGCTCCAGCTGGGAGTGGCTTATCTCTGACTCCCGTGAGCTTTACTGAGTCTGTGGAGACATGACTAATGTCTTCAGGATTAAACCTTCTAAAGAGAAACTCTTTAGTTAATGACATCTTTTTTAAGATGTCGTAAACACAATAAGTCAAGCACTTTTATTTCCTCTGTCAAGTATGGGACATAATGATATCCTGGCACTGGTCTTGAAACCTCAGGCCTGTACCATGGAGATGTCTGCCAGTGTAACTGGAATGACAAGGAGGTCTGTTAGGGACAGTTGCCTGCTGAGAGATCCTCTGCTCACCAAGGTGGGACAAAGCTTTGCTCCTATTTTTAAAAAGATACAGGAAAGCATATCATAAATAATCTCTACCAGCCAGGGTAAAGTTTCTGCAGGAATTTACATTTGTCCTGTCTTAGTTTGCAAGCTTTTATGTAGCAGAAGTGGGTCAGTCAATATTACTGCTTGTTTAACATTGTGTGTAGGATGTAATGACACCTAAGACCTGTCCTGATAGGAGGCATTGCCCAGTCATACAAATCTATTTAGACCAAATACTTCTCCTCTACAACCACCAGTTGATTTAGCCTTTTCTAGCTTGCTGCCAGTAAAATGAAATATGTGGTTTACCCTGACTTTTCTTCTCTGAAGTATTTAGTATGAAGAATTAGACATTGTGGGTTATTCCTTATATATCAAATCATTACTATACAGCTCCCAGAGCTAACATAATTCTCTAGGTTGCCCTAAAAAGACCTATCAATTACCTAAGAATTCAATTACCACCAAAATTCTCTTGCCTGTGTTTTGAATAAATAATAATAATTAAAAAAAAAAAAACATTTCTAAGAACACTACAATCAGCTAGTCAACAGATCAAAGATCAACATAGCATTTCACATGAAAGTCACAAACTGATATGAGCTGATTTTCAGGTTATACATATCACCGTGTTAGAGTGTTTTCTAAAAGCTCTGGGTCTGTAGTGGTCCGTGGTATGTACCTAAGGGTGGCTGGATATCTGAAGATGTTTAGGGTAGCTTTATTTAGGAAAATATTTGGGGCATTTTGCTTCTTTTTTTCTTTATTATTGTTATTTCTCTTTTTACTGTTTTTATTGTTTTTCTCTTTTACTTTTTTTATCTGTTGTGAAGGACTACTTCTAAGTACACCAGACTCTGTGTTGCAGTTAATTGAATCCTTCTGCTGCTGGTGATAAGTTACATGGCTGGCTATATGCTACAAATGTAATTTCTGAGGTCATGAAAAGCAGTAATATTAACTGTTAAACAAAAATGCTCGATGATCACTATTTAAAAGCAAATGTTTCCAGCTTGCCACCAACAAAGATCAAGAACATGAAATATGAATTCAAAGTTAGAAAGCAACTGGAAAATATGTGGGTGGGGCTTGTGAGATTTTTCCTTCTGTCTGAAAATTGAGTAGAAATGAGAAAATAAGTGTAAATTATCTTTTAAATAAAGCACAAACGTTTTTAATCCTATGTTTGTCATATAGGCTGTATAATCTGATTTATCACAACTGGTCTTGCATGATGTTTCTTGCTATGTAATTTTCAAGACACCAGTAAAGATGGTCCATGATTAGGCAGTTTAAAAATACCCTAATCCATGCCAGTTTTGGGCTACCAGCTAAGCAGAACAGGGGAATTCTGTCCCCACAAGGACCCAGCTAGTTAGTATATAACATACTGTGAATATTGACCCAAAAGCTGGACAGAGATGGAATGTAAAAGCACCGCATTAGCCTGCACCCATTGAGGCTGATGGGATTTTTGCCCTAAGCTCAGGTGAAACATAAACTGCCACTCAGTATAGGCTTGATACAGATCACTTCAGTGTCTTTGAGAGTTAAGACAAACACTGAGAAAAATTAGAAAACTTAATTCCATTTTATATTTGTATTAGCTTACCCTAACGATAATCTGCTGTTTTGGAAACCAGATGTGTATTTCACAACTGCATGGAAACATAGGCTTTTGCTAAATATTGCTTCAGTAAGGAATTTGAGATGCAGAGGTTTAAACTTAGACCAGAAAACCAAGGCAACTTGACTGATTGGAAAACTATTTCTGGTCCTGGCAGTTTTACTGATGATAACTGTTTCCACATGGCTTTTCTCAGGTGCAAATCTGTCAGTAGCTGTGACCTGGAGGTGGTGAAGAGAGGTGATGTACCAGCTAACTGCATACTCTGAGTTCCCTAGGAGCAGAGAAGGATGGTCTAGTCTCTAGGGCATCGGTGAGGGCTCTGCACCTGCTTTTTGCTTGATCAAAACCTTATAGGAAGAAAATATCACCAGAGCCCTGCTCTGGACTTCAGTGGGACTCACAGGCCCAGCTCCTCGAATCTGAGCTCATCTCTACAGTTCCCTTTTTTTTTGCTGCTTTTTTGGAGTTTTGCTGTGACTCTGTCTAAGCACTGAACTTCAAGAGACATTTCTGGATGTTAGGATAAAGTGCCAACAACTGAATTCAGAGACCTCTGGCAAAAGAGTTGAGGTCCTAGTAGCAGAGAATATGGTCTCTTACCTTCAAATATACCAGTGATGATTTTGTTTCAGTACAGTCAGAGCTGCAAAACACTGATAGGGGAAAATGCTTCTGCTCTGTTTTATAATTTAGCCCAAGCTGTGTCTTAGCTTGTTGTCCTTCAAAATATAGAAAATTCCAGTCATTATTAGAATACCCTAATTTCACCTTTAGTATCTGTTAGCCTGTGGGTAACAAAATTTGCTCAGCCAAGTGCTTATTTAACTGTCTTTGGATGTCTCAGTAAAATGCAATACGTTTGACCAGAGAATTACATAACAGGATGGGTTATTTCATTCTCATTTCTCCCATATGTTTCCACAGAACCTTATTTGCCTTAGAAATATTATTCCAAGTCCTGCTGTAAGTTGTCTCAGGAACATTAATGGTAGCTACTACCATTACACCTTCTTTAAAACACTCTTTTCCCCATCCTAGCCATCCTAACTACCAGTCTTGAGCAAACTGTGCCCCTCATCAGCTTTATGCTTGCTACAACCTGGAGTTTGGAGTGCAGGGAAGGCAGGATTTTAATTTTTGCCTGTGATCAAAGCTTTCTCAGAATAAGGATAAGAAAAGATGGTCAACATTTTGAAATGTTGCCAGAGTTTAGAGAATGAAGAGTCACTCTAGAAATTCAGTTTGGGCTCATCTTTAAAGAAAACCCAAGGCCTTTTAAGTACCATCAAAGCCTTCTTCAGTCCATCTCTTACTCGTTCACTAAATGAGCAGTTAAAAGCACATTACTAGTTGTTGTAGGGGACTGAAAAAGAACTCAAGGGCAACTTAAAATTCCAGTGAAAACAAGCTGCATCGCACTGTGGAGAAAGCAGCAAGAGCTCAATGTGGCCAAGAGTTACAGGGAGAAAGAGAAGAGCTTCAGCTCCACCATGGAACCTGCTGTGGAGGGGTATTGGGATTTCTTTACACTGCTAATTGATTCTCCTCTGCAATTACTGCAGCAACTGTTTTCACATTTGCGCAAACTGGCCCCTCCATCAGAAAACAAGCACTTTACTAGCAGTTGTTCATGCCTCTACTGCAGCCAGGTAGGCCTCTCCTGTGGTCCTGCTAATGAAGGATTTGCACAAGACAGTTATCTTGTTTGAGTGTTTCCATTGTACAACTTAAAGGTCTGAAAATTTTTAAAGAACTTTTCAGATGGAATCACTGAATTTGGAAGAGACTGGTTTGATATCTGAGGAGGAAGAAGCTGAAATAGGGTTGATTGACATGTACATACAGCTGACACGTACACGTGATGCACACATAACATCTGTGGTACACAGAAGCTGATGGAGAGCTCGTGGTTCCGTTCAAACAGGGTGACATACCAAAGAAAAAGGAGACGTGCTTGGATTTCAAGGGACTTTGCCAGACCAGCAAAACCGCCAAATGCTTTTGTTAAAGACCATACTAAATCACATTAAAGCATAGTAATGTTTTGTGGTATGTGTTAGAACAACAGATATGTGACTGCAGGAAATTCTTTAAGGTTTTCCTGCATATAGAGCAACACTATTTGACTGTCACCCTCCATGTACTAACACTGTGTTGGCAATACAAAAGAGCCTAGACTGATACAGTGTAATTGAAAAAGTCCTAATTATTGCATTGTAAGTCATCATTTTTTCTAATATAACTAAATTCTTAAGAGGGATTGTCTGGAAACAACTGTGCTAATCAAAGCAACTTGTTCTGTAAATGCTGGAATTAATGAACCCTGATTTTCAATGGATCACTGTTCTAGCCCCTACACCACACCTGCCACAATACGTTTAGTTTCTTTGCATGCTTCCTTCAGCCTCACAGGTCCAGCTTCTCCCACTACATCTAATTCCTTTGCCTGTGTCCTTTGTATCAAATGATGAGTAAGTGCACTGACACGCTGGGCCAGTGTGACAGAACTGCTGCCTTTTCCCTCCCTCAGTGGAAGTGTGTAGTAGCTTCTTTCTCATTTTATCAGCTGTTGATCATTGTGGTATTTGTAATTACTTCATATTCCTGAGCCTAGTATCCCTCTATTGCATTGCCCAACGGACTTGCAAGAAGGATAAAGCATAACTGTACATACATCATTATCTATGGAATCCTGGTGGAAAAATACTTCACAACAAAAAAATGTTAAATTGTAGACCAAGCCTTCAGAGGATTTCTTGGTATTATAGCCTAATTTCTCATCAAATACTTTTGGTGCATCCAATTTAGCCTAAGCATTCATCACTATGTTGTTTGTTTTACTCTGGAACAGGATGCTCTGTTTCAGAAAACAAAGAAAGTGCATGTTGCCCTTTGTGGTTTTTTGTTTGTTTTTGTTTGTTTGTTTGTTTGTTTTGGTGTTGTTGTTGTTTTTTGTTGTTGTTGTAAATTTTCCCCCACCATTTCGATTTCTGATTTCCCCACCCCATCCCATCCCTGCCCCTTGCAGTGCAGAAAATATATACTGAAAGGTAGCCAATGAGAAGAAATTAGTGCTTGGCCTAGGTAATGAAAATCTTCTGCTTGTAATTTGAAGCCCAACACAAAACTCTTCCATACAATACCAGTAAAAACAATCCTATCTATTTACTTTTGTAGTATAATATCATATTCCTCTAATTGCACCCCTCAGGTGCAGCTATTTAGTAGTTCTCTTCTGAAAGTCATCAAAGAATTTCACGTAGTACACAATATTTTCTTTTTGCTCTGTGGTGGGAAGGAGTCACTAGAAGTTATGAGAAATTAATTACATTTTCAAAAATAACAATACTTCAGTTTTTATATTTTTGCAAAGTATTGAGCTTGGTTTTAAGTTTGATTCTCCCTTCTTTCACTTTTCTCAGTTTCAACAGTGTACATTAAAAGCAGATATCTCTTTGTTTATGTAGTACTAATGTTATCAAGTCAGGATGAGTGACTAATACAGGTGGACTTCCTACTGATGCATAACTCATTTTAAAAGAAAAATCTGTAAGGCAGAGTTGTGCACAGTCAAGTGAGTTAGTACTTCACAGTGTACAGTACCTGTATTTTCTCTGTGGCAAGTTCACACCAAAACATTTGTTTCTATATTCTGCACAAGGACAGTAAGAGGTACAGCCTTTGCTGTTACTGGTATGGATTAAAATATCCAGTAAGGCTTTAACCACTTTTCTCTTCCTCAGACCTTGTCCTGAGTATGTCAGCTTTCTTTCTTCATCTCCTCTCCTATCACTTCCTATTCATATGTGATCGTCCCTCCCTTGTCTTATTTCTCAGTCAAGCATAACATGGCCAGCTGGTTTTGCCCATGCTGCAAATAATAGTAGCTGGCTCTGCTAAATTCTATTCTGCCAGTGCCAGCCATGGTCCCCTGTGTCCTTAGCTGGTTGCAAGTTGTGGCCTACCTTTCTTCCCATATTTAAATACTGTGTTTATTGAGGATTAAAGTCTGTGAATGAGTAGGGATGGGGCCAGTGGGAGGAGGAGGTCATTCCGAGTCCAAAGGGAATCAACATTGTCTCTTTGAAAACATCCGTGTCTGCTTCCCAGACTGACCATCTGGGACACTGCATGGCCCTAAATCAACTACAAAGACAAAAAGCGAAAAGGGGAAAAGTAATTAAATTAGAAAAAGGAAAACTTTTCCTGGAGCTGCTGTCCAGTGAACCTCATCAAAGCAAGAAAATGCTGTGTATAGGTTTCAAGACAGTGAAAAAGGAAGACACTTACAGTACTCCACTCCCATCAGTAAACAAATAGCCCTTTAATGGTGAATGCACCTCTTTACTTTCTAATTATTGCTTTATTTTAAAACACTTCCCAATGGCCATGGTGTCAAGAAGAAGAAATATATCTACAAACGCAGGAAGTAGTGGAAATGCATGGGGTTCAGTGTCTATTTCTAAACTCCTGGCAAATCCTAACACTCAGGATGTGTTGGTAGTCAGTTTAGAATATCAGGATTTTCTGATCTGGTGTTTATCATGGATGTGAATATAATGGCAGACTCACAGGATGGGTTGGCTGAGACACTTAGGTTTCAGTCCATGTGGAATTTTGGGTTCTGCATTTGGAAACCAACTGTATGATATACTTACCTCTTCAAGTGACAATAAAATCCTTCCACATCCAGCACTAATCCAAGAGGATATTCAACAGCAGCTTCTGAAGCTAAACATTTTGTGTCTGCAGGAACTAACTGGTTTACCCCCATGAGCTGCCAAGGAATGTGGCTGAGGAGCTATCTAATCCACTGAAAATGCAACATAATACATCTTCAGCCATTATGAAACATTCAGAGAGTAGCGGGAAAAAAGCCAGTGTTGCACCGGTAAGTCAAATAGGTTTTAGAGTCTTGCATAAAATTATGAAAAACCTCAGACAGGACTCTCTCAGTAATGAATTTCCATTTTGTACAATTAATGAGGACAATAAAATTATTTTATGGAAAGCAGGTACTGTCTGGCAAACTAAAATTTGGATGAGAATGAATTCTTGGTTGTAAAAATAAGCCTGCTCTAGTGCATATGAAAGAACCTATCATCTTACATGAGATTTATTGAAATAGAACGATGCTGAATTAATGTTGTATATTACGTGGATTTAAAAAAAAATATCGATATATTTCAAAAACTATTTGCAAATGTTTTGTCATTCTTATGGAAGAAAATGCAAAAAGTATCATTGTTGAATTTTGAAGATCACACCAACATAAAGTCTGCTATCAGGAAGTCAATTCCTTGTAACAGTTCTTTCTTATTCTTTTCTTCGGTTTAAATTTACCATGCTTCAGATGTAGATTAATTAGGCTTTTTTGTATTCCTCTGGGAAGGCTGCTCACAGAGGTTTGTTACTCTGATTATCAAGACTGTTGTAATTCTGAGACAACATGTCGGAAATGACTGGCTCATAGCATTTTCTTTTTTTCCTGGAGTTATTTATTCCCTAGTAATAACTCTTCTGCTCTCCTTCAGATAACGTATAGACCAGTTACTTCGCTTTCAGCCTTTCTCTGATATTCTTGCCTAGCTCTGTTAGAACCCTTTTCTCTGAACCTTTTCCAGTGTGAATTCCCTTCAGCAGACTCATATTGCATAAGAAAATCTAGATAAGGTTTTGTTGATGCTTACTACTATAAACTATGTCTCATGAACACTATATGCTGCAACACAGCAAACATGCCAAGGAACAAGGTATTTAGTTTTAGAAGTAAGGCGTGAATACTGGAGGGCTAAGGTATCGTTGGCATCCAACGATACAATGCAGTGGGGAGGCTCAGAGGGCAACTAGAGCCTCTGAATGCAGGAGGAGAGTCTAGTCTGGTGAGAGCAGGATGTGCCAACAGCTGGCGTGGCTCTTTTTTGGAATACCTCAAGGGTAGATTTACCTTGATTAAAACAGATTTGGGCTCAGGGGACGCAAATTGTCAATTTCCTTGTAAATACTTGTTTCTTTCTTAGGACAATAGTGGTCATCTTAGGTATAAGTAAGTTTATAAAGCATGCTTTACAACGGAAGCCTTTGCATTCCCCTTCTTTACCCCCACCATTTCTCTCCCACTCTCTTTCACTGAATTTTGTATCAGCAGAGGTGATGTCTGCCCCATGGCAGGGAGGCATATTGGTGGCAGTAATAACATCAGTACTGCCTAGGTCTGTGTTTCATCCGTTCACCATTTTTGGAAAATCACTCCCTAGCCATACCATCTATACTTAGCATTAAATTCTGCCCCTCCTTTCCATCTCTCTTCCAGTTTTCACAGTACGCTTCTGTATTGTTCACCCTTCCTGCTGTGTTTCATCTTAACTTTTATTCACTCCTTCTATTCCTTTTTACTTCCCAAGCAGAGGGGCTCAAAAACATTTGAATCTATGTCCATAATTTAAATGCCTTATTTGTATAAAGCTTTTCAAATTAAACAAAGCAAACTCAGCTATCCTCAAGTGCAATTACCAGTCAGAATAAGCAGACCAATTTTTGTAAACTGTTGGCATCAGCAAAGTGTTTGAAAGAAAAGCATCCTCCACAGAAATTATTAGGCAAATAGAAGAGCAAGCTCACAGGCTTTTTGTGTCAGGTCACCCAGTCATGTTGTGTGACAGTACAGTCATGTTGCAAAGCACAGAGTAGAGAAGAAATGGCCTGGGGAGAAAGAGGACCATATCTGAGTAGAGGAACAGATCTGTTTAGAAAGCTCAGTCAGAGAAGAGACTGCTTCTGCCCCAGCTCCATCACTGAGCATCCCACCAGCACTTCCCAGGTGTGGAGGGTAGATCATGTCAGGCAGGCCAGATGGCTGGCAAGCTGCTCCACAGACAAAAGCTTTACCTGCAGACCTGCGTATCAGGAAAGTCCTGACCTGTAGAGAAGTAAAATTATTATGAGTTTGTGCAGTAAGGGATAGACTTTTTTTTTTAAGGCTCTTGTTCCACTTTCACCATCATTTTTTATGACATTATTGTCATGTCAACATACTTACTGATGTTTCTTGGTGGATTTTTTAAGAAAGGTAATCTTGATAAAAACACAAAGAACCGTAGAATTTTGGCTCCTGCAGCTAACATTTCCAGTGTCTGATTATCTGGGAAAATTCAGAGTTGAATGTCTCATTGAGTGGAAGACTTTCCCTGCAGGTAAATTATAGGTATATCCCTGCTGTTTTAAAGGTTGTGTTTCAGGTCATGCTAATTTTGTTTTCCTGAACGACTTTTCACCGTTTTAGCATGTTGTCCCCACTGACTTCTTTCAATCGAGGACAGGAAACTTATTTCTCCTTGAAAATGCTTAAAACAGTTTGAATTGTTGCATTCTTTAAAAAAAAAAAAAAAAAATCTAAATGTCATCTGTTTGCTGGTGCAACCTTTCTCAGAAACTTCAATCTGAACAAGCATCTTTGCTGACAAAGAGGAAGCGATGCAATATACGTCAAAACCAAACACAAGTTTGGCCAGTGTTTTTTCTATTGATAATATTTTTAATGAAACTAAAAAGGCTTAAGACTACAGTACAAGGATAGGTGTTCTCCTTATGAGCATGCACATAACTTTTCTGAATAGAACATGAATATAAATGCCTTGCTGAATCAGGCTAAAGCTCAATGCTCATTTATTTATTTCTGAGTATTTCATAGCCCTTACCTCTTTAACTTGCCTTTTGAATATCTCCATGAATGTTGGGCTTGTTGAAACCGTAGATGGAGGAACATGACACGAGAGAGCTGTCAAAGAGAAAAGGTCCAGTCAGCAAGATATTGGATTTTTAAGAAAACCAGAATGAACTCATCAAAGGGCATCTCCCTCCCTCAAAGTTAACAGCAAAAACCACTGCTGTTTTACTGGGCTTGGAAGCACTTCAGAAGTCTCAAACATCTCAGTTAATGCCAGGAGTTTGAGGCTTACTGAAACAGAGCTATAATCAAAGTGGCAAGAGTTTAATGGGATTGTAAATACAATGGATATTCCTCGTTTTGTCTTTGGTAACATTTATTCATCAGGACAGGACACTAGTAGGGATGCTGTCCACAGCAAGAAACTGATGCACTGCTGTCTCTGCCTTACAGGGTTAGGCTTCCCCTAAGCACCAGGACAGTCACCCTAGCCTCCAAAGCTCT
>NW_008615392.1:17032-20094 GCF_000691845.1 Merops nubicus
CTCGCTGGGACCACCAAATTTCAATATTTTCTATGCTTCTAAGAAGCCTAGAGTGGCCTCACTTCCAAAGTCGCCTGATTTTCTACTACCCAAAGGTAGTATTTATGTCAGTTTTAAAGAGGAGATGGTATCACTGTTTTTTTTTTTTTTTTTTCCTATGAATGTCCCCTTTACCTTCTAAATGGCTTCTCTTAGTCAAGCTGAACACAGCTCACACTGTATCTCCCCCAGCAATGCTAACTTGAATTCAAGTAGGAAAACTTCATGGTTCACGAATACAGCTCGGCTATGACAGGCAGCTCAGTCAGGGCTGGGATGTTTGGGGTTTTTTTTCATCTACAAATTTATATGAAAACTCCCAGTGTGAGAAATACTGAAGTCTCTCCATCCAAATTTCAAACAGTAGTGAACTAGCAAGGTGCCACATCTCTGATTATGTTGCGGTATATGAGGCACTTCAGTTCCGTGGAGTGTGTGAAGATCTGGGCTTTAGCTTGTTCTCACCACCAGACTTCAGTTTTCCTGAGTTTTTTCATCTACAAATTTATATGAAAACTCCCAGTGTGAGAAATACTGAAGTCTCTCCATCCAAATTTCAAACAGTAGTGAACTAGCAAGGTGCCACATCTCTGATTATGTTGCGGTATATGAGGCACTTCAGTTCCGTGGAGTGTGTGAAGATCTGGGCTTTAGCTTGTTCTCACCACCAGACTTCAGTTTTCCTGAGGTTTTGGAATGATCATACCAAGAATCTAGTCAGGGCTGTTTAAATTCGGGGTTTTTTTACGTAGAAGGAAGCAACATGTCCTTTTATGGCTTTACAGTTAAGGTATTAAATACCTCATAGTAAGGATTCTGCTAATATTCAGCCACTGAACCATCTGTAATGACATAAAGCTTTAGGAAGAAACTGGTGACTGCCTAACTTATCATTTAAACTGTGCTTATTAAAATACTTTTCATGTTTAATAATCGCAATGCTATTTCTAAAATCTCACACATTTTACAGCTCTGTTGCTTGGCAACTATATTACAGAAATAAAAATCTCAGAATGAATTGTGATTGGATATTGTGGTGAACTGTGTTTTAGAAGGAAATTGCAAGCTGTGGAGGCTGATAATAATGCCATCTATAATTTTATTTCAAGGTTTGAATCCATTTCAGAAAAGTTGCTGCGTTTTGATGCCGATGGAATGCCCCTCATGAAAGCTGTTTGATGTCAGTCCATTCCCAGTGGAAAAATATGTTTGTCACAAAAAATACTACAATCTCACTAACTGGTGCCTTTGTTGGTAGTTTCAGGAGACTGAATGGACCCTGAATGGACTTAGATGTTCTTACCAGACCAGCTCTGACATGAATTAAAACGGTGGAAACAGATGCATTTTCTCTGTATTTGATGCATAGGTACAGTGAAACTCTGGGCCTATAAATTCAGTAACTTTTATAAACAAACTGAAAGTATATACAAACAGGAAGAAAATGTGAATTTCGTTTTATGCATCTTTATTCAGAAATAAGGCTCAGCACCATCAGAAGCACCATCTTAGCAAGCATAATGAGGAATGAAAGAAGTCCCAGGAGCTCTGAGTTCACAGAATTATTTTAAATGCATCTATCTCAGTAGCTGTCCTTGTACACGATTTATAATATGTTCTCATACCATATAATTTCACCTGATTGTTGAAGGCAACTTATATGTATCAGGCAGTTACCAAGGAAAGGTTTGGAAGAGCCCAGTGGTTAAACACTGCTCTGAGGCTCAAGAAACATCAGACTGATGGTTTGTGGCATGGCAAAATTCCTGTGAGATGCTGGACAAGGCAGTTATGATAGGATTAATAGTGCCTAGTTTATGTGTTTTAAAAGTGAAATGTCTTGTCTGAGTGGCTGAGGCTTATTGAAGAGTGAGCTTATTATTAAGAGTGAGCTCTCTTGGCTTGATTTTCAGTGGAGAGAGTGAAAATGCCAGTGTCACTTTCACTGAAGTAGGACTACCCTTATTTTGTACAGCTGATGTGAGGTGAATCCTACCCTTAGCTCTGGCTGGGTCAGCTCCCAGGTGAGAATAAGAATGTATCAATCATGTCTGTGTTAAGAAACACGTAAAAAAAAATAATATGAGCCATATAGCTATGACAGGCTGAGAATGTTTGAGTGAAAATTGTCTGGGCAAAGTAATGTATACAAACACAACACAAAAAAACCACCCGATAACTCTTCATCAATCTAATTGGTCCTATTGCTGTAGAGACCCCAGGTCCCATGGCAGAAATGCAGGTGCTTGCTCAGAACTGAATCCTAAACCACAGACTTTATGGTCCATGCCACTGCTCTTCTGCAGAGGGAGACATATCCTACTGTCTAGTATCCCTTCATGCACTAAATTCTCAAAGGAAAACCTTCCATGGAATAAACAAAACACTCTAAAAAGAAATTAAGTAGGCTAATGGGCAGAGATCCCCGTGTCACACAATGGTCCCAGAGTTGCACTGTGGTGATGGGCAGTCCAGCAGCTCTCTGACACCCATATTGTGTGTGACTGAATGCAGCAGAAGTGATACGAGATAATCTTTAGTGATTGCCATGCCAGCTGATCTCGTTTAAGCAGATGAGGTACTGTCCTCTGCTGGTAAAAAGAGGCAATATTTGCTTGGCTTTCTACACAACACTAGAATCATAGTATCATAGAATCCTTTAGGTTGGAAGGGACCTTTAAGATCATAAAGTCCAACCATTGAGCCATTAGGGCTCTAAAGTCCTCTGCTAAAACAGATCAAAATCTGTCAGGGTTGGAAGGGACCACAAGGGTCACCCAGTTCCAACCCCTCTGCCATGAGCAGGGACACCTCCCACTAGACCAGGCTGCCCAGAGCCTCATCCAGCCTGGCCTTAAAGACCCCCAGGGATGGGGCCTCAACTACCTCCCTGGGCAACCCATTCCAGGGTCTCACCACTCTCATGGGGAAGAACTTCTTCCTCATGTCCAGCCTGAATCTGCCCACTTCCAGCTTTGCCTCATTCCCCCTAATCATGTCGTTACTTGATATCCTAAAAAGTC
>NW_008615393.1:0-25296 GCF_000691845.1 Merops nubicus
CGGGGGGCGGGTTCCCTGGGCGGCCCCGGGGGGAGGAACGTCCCCTGACCTACTGCAGAGCTCCTCCCCAAACTGTCCCCAGCAGGCATGGACCCAGAGCTGTGTACAGGTAACCAAAGAAAACGTGACCCCTGGGTCAGGCCACAGCTCACCTGTTATCCATAATGGACTCTTTTCACAGCCTCATAATGAGCTGGGTGTTATTGCCAGAGAAATGTTAATATAAATATTATACATTATATTATTCAATACATATTATTCCATTGACATATTATTACACTTATTTATTACACTTACTTATTACACTTACTTATTACACCTTACACATTATAATTACACCTTACACATTATCTAAAATATTTTCAGCTGACCTGTATCTCAGGTAAAACACAGTGATTTCATTTTCTGCAGATTTTTTAATCCCTTTACCTCCTCCTCCCTCCCCTTTTCTAAGTTGGAAAACTTTTCTGAGGATCAGCCAGCTAACCTCACCTCAGCCAGGAGTGCCTGTACCAGGGAAATCTCTGGAGTGTTGGATTCTCCATGCTCCTGGGGGAAGTTACAAACCTGTGCAAGCTTTTGAAAGCTCAGAATTCACATTCATGAAGACAACAACTAAAAGCAGTTACACATCAAACCACATTTGCTCCCAGACGTGAATTCCTGTTGGGTTTTTGGTCACAGGCAGCCTGGGAACACAACTTACAGTTTCTTAAAACCTC
The DNA here is from genome assembly GCF_000691845.1 of Merops nubicus. Classification (NCBI taxonomy): domain Eukaryota; kingdom Metazoa; phylum Chordata; class Aves; order Coraciiformes; family Meropidae; genus Merops; species Merops nubicus. Next base: position 723 of record NW_008615393.1, read on the forward strand.
CCTGGCACTGTGGTTGTGTGGAATTAAAGGGCTTCCTTCTGCTCATCTGATTTATTAGTCACTTGTGACAGCTTCACTGGGCAAGAGGACATCCGAGGAGCAAAGGGGGCAGGAAATGGGATTATCTGGACATAGAGGCATTGAGAAATTCATTCACTGCCAGCCCCACACTGTGCTTAGGATAAAACTCATTTTATATTAGTTTTAAGGGCACCAGGGGAGCCCTTACAGCCCACAGGTCACTGCAGGCTCAGACATCTCTTCAATTCCAGCACCCCTCTGCAACCACTAACAAAACAAAGCAGTTGCTTTTGTTTTTAATGCATCATGTTCATCATAAATCATTACATGAGGGAAACCTTGAAATATGAAAGCACAGAAGGGTTCTCTCAAAACACAAGAAACTGTAAGCAAGGCAACCGTGTAGGTTTGGATTTATGGGGTTTGATTTGGGCTTCTTCTCCTTTCTGATCAGTTCAGGTATTCCCCAAGCCCCAGCCTGCATTGAATACTAATATACTGAATCTGTGCCTTCCTCACTCAGGGCTTAAACTCAATCTAATTATTGTTAATTTTGGCTGTTTCAGGGAGTACAGAGAGAAGTAATTTACCTTTCCCTGCATTTTTTTCATTGCATAATGTGATGATGTCAAAGCAGAGGGTTACAGCCCTTTTCTTAAGGCATAAATTCTCCTTGAAAATAGTTTGTCTCTCTTTGTTGCCTTAATCAAGGAAGACAGAAAGGATGAGGCAGGATCAGAGATCAGCACCAGCCCTGCTGTGAAAGGAATTAAAGAACCTTCAGATAAGCAGTAAGAACATGACAATAAATATCTCTAGCTATAAATTCCAGACACAACTTTCTCCATTTCAGGTCTATTCCCACTTCTTTTCACTGAATTTGCACAGTAAGAGCTCTTGTCCTTATATTTATGTCTCTTCAAGCAGCACAGGACCATGGTGGAATCCTGTCCAGGGACATCTGCAGCTAGAGCAGGGTGCTCAGAGCCCCATCCAACCTCCCCTGGGATGGTTCCAGGGATGGGGCAGTGACCACCTCTCTGGGCAGCCTGAAAAAGGTGTCTACTTACTCTCTGCTCTCCCAAATGCTTTTTCTTTAGGTCCCACTGGCAGGCTCTCAGTGATGGGGAGCAGGGTACAGAGCATTGACCCCACGCACAGGATAAATGACAGAGACTACATGGGCTGGATGGATTTTGGCCGCCGCAGTGCTGAAGAATACGAGTACTCTTCCTAAAGAACAGCAAACTATAGCAACAGGGGAAAAAAAATCACACTCTCATGCCTGTACAGAAAGAGAAAAATCAATTTGTCCTTCTCCTTGAATCAGTGTTTTAAAATAAATCACTTATTTGATGTAAATTTGTCTGTAAGACTCTGCAATGCAATATATACATATGTAGAATTTTCCAAAAAAAAATGTTTTCTTTCTTTTGTGGTTTCTCATACACTGATACTATATTAAAATTATTTCACTTATCCCTTCTTGTCCTGTCACCACATGTTGCTGGGTGTTTTACTATGAAGAAAGAGGCAGGAAAATGCCTTCCCTTTGGCAAAGTAAATGTATTCCATGCATTGAGTGGTCAAATGAGCCATTTCCAGACAAATCCTGCATCAATCCCAACAGCTGGGAACTCACAGCCTGAGTCAGCGTGGGGAGAAGGGGGGAATCAGAGAATCATTGAGTCTTTGAGGCTGGAGAAGACCTTTAAGATCATTGAGTCCAGCCATTAACCCAGCACAACTGAGTCCACCACTAAACCATGAGGCTGTGCCCAGCCCTTACCTGAACACATGTGTTAATAGGAAAGAATTTGTCACAGAAAGGGAAGAGGCAGGTGAACATCTCAGCAGCAGTTTCTGCAGCAGTTAATAGGCAAAACCAACGCGTAGAGAATAATACATGGGAAATATTTGTGCTAAAACAACATTCTACCAAACCCAAGAAGACTGGGAAACAAATCAAAGTGGTTATGCCAAGGGCTGAGCACAAAACTGTGCTGAGGTTTTGTTTGTTCCCAAGAGCAGCTGGGAGAGCAGAGGGCACTGCAGAAATCCACAGGGACCCAGAGACTTGAGCAACGGGGAATTTCCTTCTCTAGGAACACCAAATCTCTCCCTTTCTGTGAATCTCTTCTTGAAAACGCAGAACTGCTTTGCTGCATCAACATTTCATCCTCTCAAGCTCCTTCTAGTCAACCAGCTTCCAAGCCACTTAGCCTGGCTTTTTCCAGTTCCTTTCCAAATCTAATGAGTCCCTAAAGACCCAAATCCTCCCCTTTCTCACAGGAAAACAGCCCAAAGTGCCCACAGCCTCCTGGTGCTTGGCTGGGAGGGGAGTTTCCCAGCACTGCCAACTCTCTGACATTTAACTGAGCTTTACTCTCATGCCTCTTCACAGAAGCACGTGTGTAGGGGCTAAACAAACGCTGGCAAAATAGCAAATTAATCTCTTTTTGTATTTAAAGACAGGTGGTTTTCTCCATGAGCTTGATTCTGTTAGTTCTGAAATTAATTTAATGACACTGGGCCAAAACAGGTGCTGGGCAAACCTCCCTGAACAGTGCAGAACATGGCAAACCCAGTGCAAAGGAGCAGGGAGGAGCTGCTCAGGAAGGTGTGTGGCTCCCACATTCTGCTGCACCACCAGCCCCCCACCCTCACCACATTTGGGGCAGCAGCAGGGGACATGGGACACCCCACTCTCCATGAACTTGATTCTGTTAGTTCTGAAATTAAGTTAATGACACTGGGCAAACCTCCCTGAACAGAGCAGAACATGGCAAACCCAGTGCAAAGGAGCAGGGAGGAGCTGCTCAGGAAGGTGTGTGGCTCCCACATTCTGCTGCACCACCAGCCCCCCACCCTCACCACATTTGGGGCAGCAGCAGGGGACATGGGACACCCCACAGCCAGATGTTCCCAGCTGCAGCCCAGCACTGCACCTTCCAGCGAGCTCCAGCACCACTAAAATTCTCTTTAAGGAAATAAAACCCAGTCTTGGCTGTGGGCTTGTGAAAGCTTCACTCATTCCCACCTTCCTGTGTCAATGGAACAGAGATTGGATTCGGCACAGCTTGAAACCTATTTCAGCAGCACAAAAATCTCTCTAATCTTTTCAATGCAAAAACTATCAGCTTCCTGAGCCTGGGACACTCACACTGGAGCTCGCTGCCCACGTTACAGCCAAGGACGTTGCTAAACACCAGTAACTTTCAGGCCTCTTCTTATTTTCCTTGCTATTTTGTGGTCTCAATTGGCTTGTTAGCTCAGTTAAAGCAGGGCTGAATGGCACCCAGCAAGATGCTGGAGCACAGCTGAACAATGCCAGTTCTTCAGTGTCAATATGAGCTAGAGGCAGCAGAAGATGCTGTCTGTACCAAAGGCAGGCAGGACACACCTCACTGGCATTGCTGGCTTTTCAGTTTGATGTGGAGAGCTAAAAAAAAACCATATTCAGGAGGTTGAGAGCAACTTCTAAACCTCTGTGCACTACAGCATTATGTCGTAGGGCCATCCAGTGCTCTAGAGACAGGAAAAAAGAAGGGGGGAAGAACCTTAAAAGGCTGAAACACCCGTCTTGGCTCTCCCAAGAACATTCTGTGTGTCCACAGCCCAGTCTCAGACACGGAATCCCCAGCACCTCGCCCTCCTCTCACCTCCAGCCCAGCGTTCAGAGGTGGGTGGTCACATTCCTTGCTGTAGCGTGCTGAAGATGCACCCAGTGGGGTCTCTTGAGATACTCTGCTACTGCAAGGGTGGAGGAGCATTATAGAGCAGAGGCAGCAATTCATCAGCCACTTGGCCTTCTGAGGCTCAGTTTATGCAGTTCAGTTCTGATTTGAAATCATCCCAGGGCATTAAATACATTGGCTGAGTTTCCAGATAGCTCGTGCAGCCTTTGTTACCCCATAGCATAAGTTACTGTCCTGAAGGGGAAACTAAGACTCTCAGCTTCATTTCCATCACTCATACAACTGCTTTACAAACCTTCCTGGGTGCAATCAAACGATTTTACCTGCGCATTTCCTGCTGTCCATTAATTACCAAACCTTTCCTGGCTCATACACCCCTGTCTCTTGTCTCCTGGTTGCACTGTCAATGAGCTCAGGGGTTGAAGCTTCTGGCCAAGGTGACAGCTGAAGGATTTAGGATTGGATTTACAGGGTTGTGTGCTTACTCCTGAAGGTCCAAGGAAGTTGCTTCCTTAGGAATGAAGACCCTGGCTAACAGCAGAGCTCATTTCTGTCCCTGCAGGACACACAAAGTCTCCTCCTTACTCTCTACTTGCACATTTTGTCACTACAGATTTTGCATCATTTCGGGCAGCAGAGTTTGCACTGCTCAAAATCCCCAAACCACACAACATTCAGCTCTACTCTTGGAACTTAAAACTAAAGAGCTGCATTCACTTCCAGGCTTTTTGTTTTGACCCAAGTTTCACCAGTGCCTTAAAATCCCAGAACGTTTCAACCACTTCTGTGTCTCAAGAATTTAAGCCCCAAATCTGGCGCTGGCCTCTTATTTTGCTTTGTCTGAGAGATGGAAGCAAGCAGACAGGTTGGAAGATTTATCACCTTGAAAGAGCAAGGGGGGAAAAAAGCTGAATACACAAGGATGCCACTTTTCTGTTATTTTATTGATATTAGTGAAGAAAATTCCCAATTTCATCTTTGCGACGTGTTACAATTGCTTTCTCAGGTGGGTGGACAGCTCCTACTGCTTACTTAAAGACTAAATAATACTTCCCAAGTTCACAATTAACTTTCACACTTCAAGTTCTCATAGGGTATTGCTTTCTCCCTCTGGGTAGATATAAAATGGTCCATTAAGTCCATGATTTATTTATTTGTTTCCAGAATCAACTGTTATTCTATCTACTGCTTTAAGATACATTCAAATAAAAAGAGACTTAAATTTTACTTGCAATAAGTGCACACATACAACAGCAAAGAGAGCTGATGACATTGTACTGAAACATTGTAAGTTCATAGAATAAATAGAAGTCTTCAAACACATGCAGCAACTGACCCATGTGTTTTTTTTTTTTTCTTTCTCAAAAAAATATCCTCAGTGCCCACAGCACTACTGCAATAGCTACTTCATCCAGAAAAAAAAAACCCCAAACCACCCACCCATCTCTCGCCACGTAGACTAGAAGACAGATTCATTTATACAAGAAATTATCAGTGCTAATGATTTAGTAACAGTCTGGTACAAATGGCAACTCATGGCAATAATTACGTGTAGTGTCATCACAGGAACACACTGGGAGCTTGACTTAAGTGCCACGAGAAGTGCACGGAAGAGAAAGCAGATGTTAAACCCTCCCCCATTTGCTTCTCTCCATCCACCCTTCCAACAAAATGTGTCTCAGCTCGGACCTAGAAACCAGCTCCCTCCAGTCTCTTCCAGTCCCAGGATATTTCAATTCTTTCTACAAGCACCCAGCAGAAGTTTGGGAGAAACAGAGACCAAATAAAGCCCTGCAATGTAAATGAGGACAGCCTGGCTGTAACTAAAGGTTGTGTGATGTCTTCTGTTTCCTTCCTAAAAAAGCAGGGTCTTGCCTGCTTGGTGCTGGGAGGGAACTTCAGTCTACAGCCACCATGAAATGAAGTGGTTCCCATCGTTTTACCTACGCTGAGGTCCAGCTCTGGATGAAAAAAGAAAACAGAAAATGGGTGGGGGGCTCATCTCACCCTTCTCACAAGGCCATGGTCCTTGACAGGTATGAAACCTGAAGATCAGCATGAGGCCTGCAAGCGGCTCCTTCCAGCTTGTACCATCCCATTACCAAATGGTTTTTGTGGTTCCCAGCTGAGGTTCCAAGGACGTGCCTTTTCCTAACACTGCTTTTGCTACGTGTTTTTGGAGAACATTCTTACCTGTCAAACTGCTCCATGACTCTGACCTGTAGGGAGCTGCTGCCACGTTGACCTCACGAGCTGTGAAAACTCTTTTCTTTGGGGGCACTGACCAGGCCCATCCCAGCAGCAGCAACACACAGTAAAGCCTCTTCCCTTCTACAATCCAGTGCAGCATTGATAAACAAACCCCAAAACCCCAAACCCAAGTGGCACAGAGCATGATGGTGCTGAGGGGCATGGCACTGGCAGGAATAGGTCAATATTCCCAGCACCCAGAGGCCCACTGACCTCAGCACCAGTTCAAGTTTATAATGGGGGGAAGGAGGAGAACACAGGAAAGGAAAAAAAAAAAAAATAATAAAAAAAAATGCTTCATCCATTCAGGTGTAACAGCCAGGCACTCCAGTAACTCAGCTCGACTCATCTACAGAAGCAAAATTCAAGCTACCACATGTTAAACCGAGTGCTTTTTTTGGGCACTGAACGGAGCAGAGGCGCTCCCGTGCTTCAAGTGATGGAACGTGAGGTCTCACACGACACATCCCACAGCTTCCCGTGCACCTTGGGCTCACACCAGGCTACAGAACTCACGTTCTCCTAGTCAAGTTGGTTTTTTGTTGGTTTTGTTCTTTTCTCAGTGCATTTTAGGAAAAAGAAAAAAAACCCCAACGTGAGTTAACCTTAGCACAGCAATGCCAGTGTGGAGCCTTCTGCACTCAGCTGGAAAGTAAAACAATCCCATTAGTTACAATAGATCTGCTTTGTATTTACACGTTTTGTACAAAGTTTACACATTTCTCCCTTTAGGCACGAAGTTGATTTGTCAGACTCACGAGGCAAGGAAGGGGTGGGCGGGGAAAGGAGGAGATGGGAGAAAGAAAGAAGGGGAGCGTTTTTATTTAAAAAGAGGAGCTGTAAAAAGGAAGTCCCTCATCGTAAGCTCGTTTGCTTCGGGAGCTTGGTTCCCATGAGGATCCCCGAGGGGAGAGACGTGGGGCCTTTCATCTGCATGCTGGAGCCCACCATGGTGGGGAAGCTGCGGTTCCTGCGGATGCCAGCGTTCAGCTGCACGCCCCCCATGGCGCTGGTCACGGCGGGGCAGCCCAACGGGAGAGCCTCTGGGGCCAGCCCTCCAGCAACGAGGGCCCTCACCGGCCCCTGGGCCCCGCAGAGAAGAGGTCCCTGCTCCTCAGTCAAAGGAGGAGCCGACGTTTGCCCCGAGCTCACAACTTTGGCGATCCCAAACCTCTTGACTTTGTCCACGAGGTTGAGGTTGGAAACGGACACGTCGGTCTGGCTCTCACTGTTCCTGATGTTCTTTTTGTTCCTCACCTCCTTCAAGATGGAGCTGGCAGGCTTCGAAGCCAAGAAGTTGTCGTAAGGTGGGCTGGTGCACTTGAACTCGAAGGATGGAGGGGACGAAGAGGGCGTCTGCAGAGGGGAGTTGGGGGGGGTGGAAGGGATGATGGCCATTTTCGGGGGGTACGTGCTCAGCAGGGGCCCTCTGCCAGCTCTGTCCCAGCTCTGCGGGTTGTACACCGCCGCCGAGATGCCCCTTTCCTTCAGCAGCCACACCAGCCCCAGCGAGGTGCTCATGGTGGTGGTGGATTCCCGGAGGTTGGTGAAGGACTCGGCCAGGCTCAGGCGCCGAGGGGTGCAGGGGGTAGCCACCGGGGTGCCCTTCAGGTTGCCAAGGCTGCCACAAGCTGGAGTAGGTGCTGCGTTAAGGCTGGAAGCAAAGGAGCAGGCAGATTATTCTCTCCACTTAGGAACCGCAGCGTAGTGCAAGCAAGGTTTTAACCCCAACAGGATCTTTTTTACCCATCTGGAGAGAGCACTGGCAGATCCCAGCTCCATGCAAATGTGTGGCAAGGGGAAAAACATCATCTCCTACAAAACACATCTCTGGACTTTGTGTACTTCAGTCTCCTGGGATTCATGCAGTCATCCCCCCTCATTTCTCCTGATCAGCTTAAACTGGCAGGTTTGTGATCAACACCTTCAGTTTTTCTCCTGATCTACTGGCTGTCACAACTCCCAGTTGCTTCCATAAGGCAAGGAAGCAAGGGGACTTGTGCTTCCAGCCCTGCTGGGTCACAGTAGAGAGCAGGGGAATGTATTTGCTGCAGAAGCATTTGTAGCCAAGCTGGTGGGAGTTGGCACTGTCACCACCATGCACTTCTGTACAGCCAAACCCCCCTTCTGCTGAGTCTGTTTGCATCCATGGGGAAGGAGGGTCTGACTTTGGGGTGAGATGCACACTGGCATGAGCAGCCTAAAGATGTCCCTGCTCCCTGCAGGGGGGGTTGGACCAGATGATCTTTAAAAGCCACCAACCCAAACCATTCCATGATTCTATCAAAAGAGACCACACAGTCATGCTCCTGGTTGTCAGTTGGTCAGTAGGTAACCGACAGCAGCAAACCAAGCACGACAAAGAGCCATTCCACTGTTAATTGGTCAAACGTTAATTTCCAGAGTTTGAAACGTGCCCAACTTGCTCCCCAGTTCCAGTTCTTGCCTCTCAAAATAAACTATGCACAGGTAGTTAACAAGAAAACATTAAATGGGTAATTATCTGCACATTTTGAACAAGTGGCAGATGTGAATCATACTTCTGCTCAGTGCTATCTCACTGGGTTTGGTTTTCTTAACCACACTCCTCTACTTGTTAGGGGTTGGGATTTCTTGAATAGTCACTCTGGGTGACTGTCCCCTCCCTATAAAGTGACCATCTCCATGAACACAGACTCAAGATCCAAAGAATTACCAGCACACAGAAGACAGCGCAAATCCTTTGTGCCACAGGAGGAGACCTCACAGACACCGAGGTTTGATTGTCTCTGGCACTAAATCCTTAAAAGACTTGCCCCACACAGATTAGGGTTGGTTTACCTGTGGGCAATCCCCACTCAAAGCCTCTGGCAGGCCAAGCTATGCCATTCATTGACTAAGTCAGGATTTATTCTAGAAATGAGGCATGTGGGACATCCACAACACCCTATGTCTATCTGGGATAACCCCAAGGGTGCCACGTGCCTTTAAGAAAAAGCTTTCCAACTATTTTTAACCATTATTGTGATTTTTGCCACATTCATACACAGAGAAGTGAATTCCATGTTTCCTAAGCATGGTTTCATCTCCTCCAATGGCATTTAAAGGGTCTCAAAGAACACAACACTTGATGCTAACAGAATTCCCTGACCTGAGAGCTCACCACTGTTCAAGGAAGGAAATCCTGCCCTTCATCATGCCAGGTTAACAAGTAGAAGACACTCAGCAAAGAGTCAGACACAAAACCAAAGCCAATGGCAGAGAGTGGGAAAACTGAGCAGCTGGGAGGGGAGGAAGAGGGCAAAGAGCAGGATCCTCCCAGCAGAGCCACGCTGGTGGATCAGCTCAGCCATTACATGCAACCTTAGCCTCAGCTGGGCTCTCTCTATCCAGAAATTCATCAAAAAGCCAAACTGAGACAAGCTAGTTGGATTTCCAGGCATAGAGAAGTCTCAGGCCAATGAATGATTTGCACCCTTGTTGCCCATATGGACAAAAAGGCCTCGATGGTGTCTTGGCTGCAGTCTCACCCCATGTTAATGAACTCCTGGAAGCCACGACCACGGTGAATGTCAGCTTAGACTGCCTGGGCTGTTTTACTCTGAGCCAGTTTCTGATGAGCTTAGAGCCTTGTCAAACAGCATACAGTGATCAGCTGACACGAGTTAATACAACACCACAAACTTTTGTCCCATGACCTAAAAATCTGCAGTACTTCACCATCTTTCCCTTAATTAAGGAAATATTAGCCTGACATTATGAATTCTCGAGTCACGTCTTCTTTCCATGGCTAAACAGGATCTGGCCAACATCACCCCTACAGTGCTTCAGAGCTGCACCAGTGTCTGAAAGCCACTGGAACTGCCACAGGAGTGTTACCCTGTGGGTGCAAATCACCAAGAGTGGAAAGGGATGTTAGAGCACGATGCTTCTCTGGAGCACTGATTACAGCTGCACCTTCACAGCTCTGCTTCCAGCTCACAGTGGGACTAGAGAGCAGTGAGAGCCACTGGGACACACCTCCCACTCTGGCTAAATACAGAAGGACAGAAGAAGTCTTGAAAAGCATGAGGAAGGGAGAAGAAAGAGAAAGAACTTACTGCGTGGCCTGACTTCCTACAGGGTAGGGCCAAGTACATTTTGGAAGCCCAGACTTAATTCTCAGGCTTCTAAGATGTCCTTCCTAGCCAGGAGATGAAAACTACAGCACTCCAATGGCTTAGTCACTCCAACAGCTTCAGTCTCTCCAGCTCCACATTTCAGTGGCACAGATATTTAGGTGAGTATTATATTTAGATGAGCATTATATTTATTTAGATTACTATTTCAGCTGATTTGCCAGCACAGGTACACACTACAGTGCAGCAGTAATAAAAAAGACATCCCTGCAAGAAAGCAGTTGTTATGTAGGTGTTCCTTTGATCATTTTGGTGTTGCTTGAACCAGGAAATATTTTCCCCATCCAACTGACCAACACCACAGAGCAGCCTGGATACAACCACAGAAACAAACTGGCCTCAGCAACCAAACCCAGTGACAGCTTCAGGGTTAGACTGAGACAAGAAACAAATAAACCAGCACTTTGCTTTGCCAGAAGGAATTGAGTCAGGTTAGAGCATGCCCTGGGTTAGAGGCAAGGTTAAACCACGACCAGGCAGGGCAGTCCCAGTGCTGCTCACCCTGGGTCACAGTGGGTGCCCTACACCTCCTCCCAGCACCACCAGACACAACGCAGCCTCCTCGTCCTCCTCACACGACCTGTGGAGAATCATTTGCAGTTGGTGAGGAGGAGCTCCTTCAATGCATCGGCTGGAAACAAGGGGCTCATTTTGCTCCTTCTCCTCTGGGATGAATGAGGAACTTGGGTGTAACTAAGGCACCTGGAATTGTACTGAATCCAGCTGTCAGTCATGGCTGAGCTGTTAGATGCAGTAACCAATGTAATCGAGGAGTTTCTGATGACCAAAATTAACAGCAATTGAGCAGTAGTAAGAAAATGAAAATAGAACTGCAGCTATATCAAAGGATCTCTTCACTCAGTGTTGAGAGAGGAAGACAGAAGAAAGTGAAGAAAAACCAGCAAGGCCATGGTTAATTTTGTTCAGCGGAGGAAGCAGAAGAGCTACACTTCATCACTATCTGCTTCCTTTCCACTTCCTAGGTTTTCCTTACTTTCCCTTTTTCCCTTACTTTCCAGGCATTCCTTTGGCAGCCTCTCTCATGTCTAAAGCAGCCCAGACACATCACCTCTGAGCAGGGGCACCCAGAGCCCTGCACTCCCACACAGGAGCTGGGCACAAAGTCAGGAGCATCGTCCTTCCTGGCACAACAAACACTCTTTAAATACCACTTTAAGGAAGGGAAGATCCTTCTTTAGGCATGAAATTCACTCACCCCCTCTGCTTCTCAGCTCTTCACCTTCTAAAAGGCCCCAGAACTGCCTTCCAACAGCACGTGCCCACTGCTGTTACTAAACCAGCTCGTTGCCTTCAGCCTGGCTACGACAAACTCACCCCCAGCAACTGCACCAGGGCACAAAGTGGATGGCTCCCTGCTTTTCACTAAGGCACATTCCCTCCTCCCTTCCTCCCTGCAGCTCACCTGCCCATCCCCTCCTTCTCCTCTGCCAAAGATTTAGATTTCTCCTCCGTGGAAAAATACTGCTATTATTTTTTCTTAAGACACCACATTCTGTGCATTTACACCCGAGGACTACAACTCGTTTGGGACCAAGGGCAGTCAGGTTTGGACATTGAAGCCAACTTGGTTACATCTGATCCTGTAACATTCTCACAGAAGTCATTCAATGTAGCTTGGTTGGCTTTCCAAAACTTCACGCATACCTCTCAAAAATCAGGCTGGGGTAACTCGGAATGGGAAGAACCCTTTGGGGGTGGGCTGTAATTTGCCAGTGCTTCTATTTATGCCCTTCCTTTGCATTTCCTGAGAGGGAAAGCTCTGGCAGAGGCAAGCACCCTGCCATGGTGGGGAGCCCTTACCTTGGCGTGACTCGAGTGAGCTCATCGGAAGGGTGCAGAATGCGGCAGGTGGTGAAGGTGAAGGTGGAGTTGGTTTGTGACATGCACTTCCCAGGATGAGGTACTAAATTAAAAAAAAGCAAATTCTTGGCGTTTTACACAGAAAAGGGGAAAACTCAACTTCTGTGTGCTAAGACAGATGCCAGAAGGGATGAGGTACCCCAGAGAGGATCAACATGAGAGAAGTGAAACACAGGAGCGCTGCAGCGTCCTCAGGGACACTTGTTCTCCAGAACAAACACATCAGGACTCTGGGGCTGGTGCTAGAAGGCTCTGCTGAAGCTTCCCCGTGGTTGCTAACGCTGCATAAAAGTCTTACTCAAAGCCAATTTAGGGAAGCAGTGCTCAGAATGCTGCTCCTCACCTCAACCAGCAGCTTCCACCGGTGGGGAACCACGAGCAGCATCTTCTAGCACCAGCTCAGGAGCACTAAGATATTTCTGAATGCTCGTGCACTCCAGCTCTCTGATTGATCCACAAAAAAGGTTTCCCCATCACTTCTCAGTAGTGGATCCAGCTTGCTAATGCTACAGGGATACAGGTTGTCGGGGTGGGGAGTGGGACAGACACACGTTGCTGTTGGCCTCTGACTTCTCACGCCCACAGGAAGGGCAGTGGTGGGTTCTGGATCCACTACTGTACATCTGTGACATCTCTCTTGTGAGTGTGCTCAGGTTCTTTAAGAACAAACGTCCTCAGCTGCACAACACAGCAGGTTTTGGATATTTGTAAATAGTCTAGGAAATAATTTTCCCCACAAAGGCGGCTGTAAAGTTGCCACTCTCAGCCTACCAGTAAATTTGGGAAAGAAGCAACACAGCTCAGCTTCAAAACTGAAGGACTTAGGCCAATTTCTTTTTATTTAGTAGAGATGCTTCTGTGGCTACACTAACCTGCTGTATAAGGCAGCTGTGGCCACTGCAAAACAACTACACAATTCAAGAGCCATGCATCTGAAAAGCTGATTGAAACCCACCCAGAGTTAAACACCACGTGAAAGGCATCATGACTGCACAAGGTTCTCTCAGTCACCCAACTCAGCAGTGGTCAGAAGACATGCACAACACAACTCATGTGCAGCCCCCTCCCCCTCAGCCCTACCCCACCCCCTGAGCCCCTCCCTGGTGAAGCCACAATTTAACACACAAGGATTGAACACATGGCAGAGGACAGACCGACTAGACCAGACACCACTCTGAGCTTCCAGAGATGCTGAGCAGAAGCAAGGCCAGTCTTAACCGTGGCTGTGTTCCCTGCTTGCTCTACCAGGTGCCACAGCTCCAAACCAGTGCGTGTGCTGTTAGGTGGTCCCTTCAGGGCACACAGGGGAGCAGCGTGTGGGGGGCAGAGCGTGGGCAGGGTGGGGGGTGGCAGCAGAAGTGGCTGAGCACACAGCGGGAGGTCACTGCCCCCCAGTGCTGGGATGCACCCGCCGTCTGCTCCAGAGGAATCTGCCTAAAAACCCCACTGGAGCCTGGTGTTGAGGCACCCCAACCAGCACGGTGTCACACAACGAGCAGCTCCACTTCACCTCCAGGGATGGTGACTGGGAGGCCTCGGGAATCCGGCTGCTTTAGAGGTTAGTGGCAGCACTACAAAAGCTACTACAAGGGAGCACAGCCTAGCAATCATCTCTCCGTGTTGCAGAGAGTTAAAAGGCAATCTGGAGAAAGAGCTTGAGTAACTGGACGTGGAAAGATGGGTTATTTAGAGAGAACACAGGACTTCAGCATAAATCAGAAACAAAGCCATTATCCCTGGCTGACGACCAGAGAGGGGCAGAAAGCGATGCTGGATAAGCTCCACCCCAAGCCCAGAGCTGCAGCACAAGGAGGGCACCTCTCCCCAGCTGCAGGGTCCACTGGGCATCCCCTCAGGCTGGAAAGAGGCAGGCTGCAGGGACAGAGCTGCATCAGCACAAGCCAGACTCATCGCTGCCGATGAGTCACAGATAGGAGAAGGCTGCTAAAAGGAGAGAAACCACTCGCTCTAATCAGAGGCAGCAAATGGGAATCAGTGTTTTCCAAATCAGTAACTCAATTTCCAAGGACGTATTCCACCCTCCAATACCACTAAGAAAGTCTTGTACCAGCATCATCCTCCATCAGTCACCAATGGGGTGTATGATATTGCTGTAGCACTTTCCATCCTTTGGAATCTCACCAAGAGAGTGAGAACCTGGTGCTGGAAACGAACAGAGTTTGTCAAACAGAAACAAAACCATGTCTTCCTAACCTAGGCATTTCACAGAATAGTGCCCGTATCCTGAGTTGGCAGACATTTGTGAGGAAGCAAGACATAAGTTTACCACGAGAGAAGCTTATTTTCACAAAGTAGTGAGTATTTTGAATATAAAAATCTGCTCCGTGTGACTGCGTTCCAAACGTTTTATTTAAACCCCCTTTTTTTCGAAGTAGGAGATGGTTAACAGTGAGCTTTGTATCTGTGTGAAAAAGAATCTGTACATCATTCAGTGTTTAACAGATTTTAAAGAAACATTATGGAATTTTAGCCACCAGGAAAACAAAGTAAACTGTGTGTGCATATTCCCCCTAATTTAAAATTCAAGCTAACCCTTAGATTGCTGCTGGATCACACTTTGTCTCTCAGTCATTAATGATGTTTCACCTCATTAAGCTCTCTCAAACAATCCTTAGGTGTTTTGGAAAAACATTATAGCTGGAAGAGCCTCTCCTATAAGCACCAACATTGTTGTAAAAACATCTAAAATACTGCAAAACCTCCTAAAAGCAGGTGCTAGTCAGTGTGCAGGGAGCTCCACCTCCTGGTAAACCAGAGCTTTCCCACCCGAAATACAAAGAGGATTTATAAAGCCCAAAGCTGATTTATAAAGCCCAAAGCTGATTTATAAAGCCCAAAGCTGATTTATAAAGCCCAAAGCTGTTTCAGCACCAGCTTCAGCACTCAGAGCTTCTGCCAGGTGCAAACAGCAAACAAAATGTGCTTAGGAAGCAGGTGGTAGTCAAACAGTGTGCAGGGAGCTCCACCTCCTGGTAAACCAGAGCTTTCCCACCCGAAATACAAAGAGGATTTATAAAGCCCAAAGATGATTTATAAAGCCCAAAGCTGTTTCAGCACCAGCTTCAGCACTCAGAGCTTCTGCCAGGTGCAAACAGCAAACAAAATGTGCTTAGGGCACAACCTTCTGCTCAGGGGACCCTCTAAGGACCCTTTAAGGTGGATTTTCAACCAGCTTGTGCAGAGAAAAGTACAAAGTTACAGCAGGTAAGCTAATGGTTGGCCCCATCCACAAAAAGGAGTCAAGGCAAATGGAGTTTGAGGAAGATGTGTAAGAGGTATCTGTGCTAAGATACCATGAACTCCTGTGCTTCTGGTTCCAAACTCAAATGTGCTGTATATGCCAGAGGAGCAGGGAGGGTGCAGAGAGCTCACAGCAGCCAGTAAATCTTTGCATTTTATCTGAACACCTATTCTGGCAAATAGAGAAGGTTTGTGCAAAAACTAACTTAAAAAAAGAAATCAGAAATCTTCAGAGAATGATTTGATGCAGACTGGCACAAAGGCAAGGGTTTGGTGCAGCTCTGGATCAAGCCATGCTGCTTCTCATTTCTTTGGCATGTTTGAACAAAAGGAGGAAACCTGGTTCTTTCAGCAGAGAGCAGTGGAATTTGGGCATCTCTTTAGCACAGGCTGCTGAGACAGGGATGGAGTGACAGGCTGGGGAGTCCTTAGAGCAATGTTTCAAAGCATTGAAGTTTATTTTATTGCTGAATAGAAAAAAAAAGCTCAGCCTGCTTTGGAAGAGGACAATGAAGGACCATCAAGAGGCACTTTCTTTCTCCAGTGTGACCATTCAATCTATGGACTTCACTTTTGCCCATCAATGCCACCAACTCTATCACTAGACAAGGTGAAATTCCCCAAAACTAGGTCACTAAACCCCACGAGGGTCCACAGGACAAGAGAGTTTTCATGTCCTCTCTAAATTTAGCAGAGTTCAGCCCTTCCAGGTGACTAGAGGTGGGAGCTCTGACACCCAGTGCTACCTGCTCTCAACACTCCATGCTGACAGCACAGGAGAGTACAGGGGCTGCTGGAGCTGATGCCAGAGTTCAACACTGCAGAGATGGGGGGTTAACACAACAGTAAGATGTGGGCATGGTGCTCTCCTAAAGGTGTTCAGTGCCTTCAGATGTCCTCCAGAAAACAGTCAGAATGTCCTTCAGGAAACACTGGCTTCAGGGGTAACCACAAATGCTCAAAGCCTCCAGAAATTCTCATGTCTATGCCAAGAACACTCCCCCTGTTACATTTCATAACCAACTGGCAGTAAAATTATTTTGTGAATCTCTGCATTCCCAAACTTGCCATTTGTTTTGCCTTTGGAAACAGCAAGGGATGAAAAACTGAACCAAGGCAAGTGTTCTTTGGACTGGATTTTTTTTAGCTTTCTTCTGGGTGAAGTCTCCTCCTCTTATGTGTATAACCATAGAGCACAGATGTAGAAAGAAGTCTTCAGTGTGGCTTCAGAGTTTATGGAGGCTAGGATCCCCAAAATTAAAATTCTAGCATTTTAACAGCACAATATAGTACAAATAGCAACTGCTGACAGACTTTTTCTTAAAGAAATAATTGCTGTGAAATGTCTATGCTGTTGGAAAATGAAATACATTTAAATATGCATCGATACCTCCGTTCTAAGAAGTTACAAAATTTATTGCTTTTCTGTACAATGGTAACCTCTTAGAAGCACGTTTAGTAATCCTGCTAAAAACAACTCAAACATAAGACATTCATGATGTGGTTTTGTGATTTTAGGCACCTATTTGGAAAGGCTAAGGTCTAAACACCAAGTGCAAGAGTGTTGATCCTGTAACGCCGTGGTGAAGGCAGTGGAACTACCACACACAAGTACTGACAGACCAGGTTGTGCTGCTGAATCAAGCACAGCCCCTCCAGCTTTAAAATAACAACATTCACAACATTATTAAGTGCTTTCAATGGCTTGAGGTGTTTTAAGGGAAACCTGAGAAGCAATGAATTAAAAAAACCCAAAAAAAACAGAACCAAACCAAACAGCCCCAACAACTCCTCCCCTCAGAACAGATGCTGTACAGTTTTATAATATACTACAGTTTCTTTCAAAGAATAAAACAATATACACTGAGGTTATGAAAACCTTGTGCTGCAAGAATTAGTTCTCCTAGATGCTCTCCAGAGGAGCAATGGCTGCACAATATTTAAATACAAAATAAATTCATAAGCTAAGCAGACATCCCTGCTCCCAAAAGATTGTGGAGGTTGTGGATCATACAATCACAGAACGGTGGAGGTGGGAAGGGACCTCTGGAGATCATCTCATCCAACCCCCCTGCTCCAGCAGCTCACCCAGGGTCACATCCAGGTGGGTTTGGGATCTCTCCAGAGCAGGAGACTCCACAGCCTCTCTGGGCAGCTGCTCCAGGCTCAGGCACCCTCACAGGGAAGAATTTTCTCCTGCTGGTCAGATGGAACCTCCTGGGTTCCAGTTGGTGCCCGTTGCCCCTTGTCCTGTCGTTGGGCACCACTGACCAGAGTTTGGCCCCAGCCTCTTGCCCTCTGCCCTTTAGATATCAGTAAGAATTGATCAGATCCCTTCTCAGGCTTCTCTTCTCCAGCTGAACAGCCCCAGGGCTCTCAGCCTGTCCTGGCACAGAGATGCTCCAGCCCCTCAGCATCTTTGTAGCCCCCACTGGACTCTCTCCAGTAGCTCCTTGTCTCTCTTGAACTGGGGAGCCCAGAACTGGACACAACAGTCCAAATGTGGCCTCACCAGGGCATTTGTATATTTTATCTTTTGTATTATTCCCCTGATCTTTATATATATTATTTTCCTTACCCCCCTTTTTCGTTTTCTGTTCCTTGTTGAACAATATACTTCATTTTTTTAAAAAAAGTCTCTCTCTCTCTCTCTCTCGAGGGGGTGGGGGAGAGGCGAGTACATAGTTCTGTTCCGTGTGGGTCCTGCCCTGAACCCCTTTTTACACGGAACCAGGACAGCTGGCCACACTCTTCTTCACACACTCCAAAATACCAGATCCGAAGTATGTATTCCATAACATATTAAAGTTAATCAGCAAACAATACAAGATGAACTAAAATTACTAAGATGATTTCAGAGAATTTCTCTTTTGCTGACTTATAAGGTAGGGAATATGCTTAAAAACCTTGTCTGAGAACTAGAGTTTCCCCAGGCAAAATCAGCAGTAAAAAAACTGAAGAGATCTGAAGAAGTTCTGATAATTTTCTGATTCTGCACTAAATATAATTCTTTACCAGTGACAAATCTTACTGAAGACTAACATTCCTTGTAACACAGCTTATTAAAACAAAATACTCCTTCAAAAATAAAACAACAACAAAGAAACACACAAACTCAATCCACATCTACAGCCTGAGAACCTGTATCCTTGTGCAACAACAGACTGCAAATGGCAGTTGGGAGTATCTAAACTCGTGTAGTCACCTTGAAATGTTTAAGTCTTCATATGGTATCAATAGGAAGGACAGAATTTAATTGTGTGGTGGAAAGGGAAGGAGGGAAATGTCATTACCCTCTGCATAAAAACATCCTCTTAATTCTTTATCTCAAAGGGAATTTAAAACCAGGTAACTTTATCTGAGGTAATTGAATTAAACTCGTGGAATTTCTTGATCTTCAAGACACTTCCATTTGTTTCAGCAAAGGCAACTTTGATGCACCTTTTGTCATCATTTAGTCTTTGGTTTTTTCCCCACAGCACAAAAATCTAAAGCATGGCATCACCTCCTATGAACAGTCATAAAAATATGTGGGCTATAGGCATACAAAATATATATCATCTATACATTCTACACACTGAAGAGCGTGCACTGAAGACACATACAAGTTGCAAATGTGCCACACAGTTTTGTGAATCAACCACTTCCTTTTAGCAGCCTTCTCTTATCAATATAGAGTAAAATATTGACCACAGATGCTGTTACTGAAAAAAAAAAAAACAACCACCCCAAAAAGTCAAATTAAAAGATTATTAAGGCAAGTTGTTTTGTGTTAGAACGGTCACGCTGTGGCTCCTGCACGCGCTACCGTGCAGAGGCTACACACAAAGCAATACTATGGATGCTGTTCTGGAGAGATGTGAGAATGGCCCAGTAATCAAAATCCTGTAAAGATGTCAGTTTGACTGGACTTAAGGAGTTTCCCTCACCAGACCCCTCATCATCGTCCGTCGCGGACTCCTGCATCTCCTCTGGGATAGCCTGAGATGGGCGGGGGTTATTCTTGCTGTCTGAAACAGTCACTTGTGCTTGGGACCTCTCACCTGAGGTCTCTGTGTGCTGAACTGGCGTCGAGGTAGTTAGGCCCTTGTAAGAAATGTCACCTGTCTCATCTTCCTCATAGTCATTAAGGCAGTACACTTCATCCAGGTCCAGGTCCAGGGTCCTGAAGCCCTTAGTGACAACCCCGGGCCTCGGGTCCAGGATCCCACCCAGGTGAGGCTGAGCCAGCTGCTGCCAGTGGTGCAAAGTGGCAGAACCTTGAAAGGGAACAGAGAGACAACCAAAATAAATCAGTAAGCAATCCAGGACCTAAAAAGGCAGAAAATCCCCCTCTGTTTATCTAGAAGACCACAGGTTTGGGAGCTCCAAAGCTTTAAGGTTTCTGGGTTGAAAGCAGAACTGCCTCACCAACTCTTCAGCATTTCCACATCACTGGGAGATCAGCCAATCACATCAGCACCTCCACAGGCAAAGCCTGGTGGAAAGATGTGGGATATACCTGTGCACGTGCCCAGCCCCTCCCCACCCTTATCCTCATCCCCTCAAATCCATGGGATTAGGCAGGAAGAGAAAGAATTGACATTTAACAGTGGATCTGAGAGGAGCACACACCACATGGTCCCACATTCAGCTCACACTAAGAAAGGTGCTGAAAACATGCCAGAATTTGAATCCTGGTGGCTAAGAGGAGGAGAGTAGATTGCACAGCAATGTCAGCTCCCTGCCACAGCCCAGGAAGCCACACCAACTTCAGGGAACACTTCTGACCTACACACCAAGGCTAAATGGCCCCTATCTGAGCCCCTACACTACAGGAACTCAACTACTAGGTGACTAAATGCTACTGTACCTGTAGCTTCATCCTTGGTGGGAAAATGTGTGTGAGGAGAGAGGTGCATTTTACAGAGAAAAGCATTCAATATTCAATATTCAGTAGGAGACAATGAGTCAGAAACAGCAAAGTATTGAGTTCAACGGATATAGACACCAAGGTGGGCCCACTGAAATTGGGAGGAGCTACTGGATTCCTCAAGTAGAGATTAAACACTGCTGACAAGGACCTATATTTATGTCCATCAATCACTAGTGTGTTGTAATGTGACTTAAAACTACACATCCCAGGTCCTAGGCTACAAATAAACCACCTCTGGCAGCTCCCACCAGAGAAGTCCTTGTTGTCTTGCTCCTGTCCCCCCTCCCCAAAGCAGAATACACTCAACAAGGTGGCCTACAAACATCTCACCAGCATTCAAAGACCAAGAATGTTCAATTCTTTGAGCAGCAGATGTGAAAATCTAAACCACTGTAACAACTAGGGAAGGGAGGGCTCACATAAATTATTTTGTATCTGAGAAAAATCCCATGGAAGGAGAAAAACTGTCATTTTGCAATAAGGATGAAAAAAGGGGAAGAGTCTTAAAGATAAGGGGAAGAGTCTTTCTTTAGAACTGCTGGGATCAGTGAGAAACATTTTAATTAAGCCTATCTCACTTATAAATCTGTAATTTTTAGCTCAGAATAAATGGATCTGCTAGATTCCTTTGGATAATGGCCCTAGCTTTTATTTTTTTTTTTCTTTTAGTTAAAGTAAGTTGAGGGACTAAGGAGGATTTGCACCCTTTAGGCTCATGTAAGTAGAAAATGTTGCAACCCCTAAATAAATACCTGTATATATATAACCCTATAACTTGTATTTATTTCTGAATTGTCACAAAGGTCAAGTTTTTTGCTTCTAATATACAAGAAATATTCCAGAATGTGGAGCAGTGCCAGATAATGTCAAATCTTTAGCAAGGAGTAGAGCTTTGCTGTACAACAACCACAAAAATGAACAACAGAACCCCAAATTTCTTCCTGTGCTGCCTGCCAGTATAAAACCCTGTTGCTAATTAACTTCTCCATGCAAGCTTCTCAAGATGTTATCTTTTTCACCTTAAACCTCACTGGAACTTATACTCAGAAAAACTCTGCAGAGTATAAAAAATTAATTCATAACATCTTTCCATAGGAATTTATATATTCACCAGAACATATCAGATGCACCAGACATAAGACATGCACCAGATATAAGATAATCACCAGAATATCTCAGTTTGAGCTTTAAAATTTCTATGGAGGCTGCATGTTATTCATTTTTTTTGGAAACTGGAACACAAAGTGTCACCAGATATAAGCTAATCACCAGAATATCTACATTTTGAGCTTTAACATGTCTATGGAGGCTGCATGTTATTTATTTTTTTTTGGAAACTGGAACACAAAGTGGCCAAAGTTTCATCACACAAAGAGGGACCTCTGAGTTTAACCCTCATCTCCTAAAATGTGTGTAAAGGACCCACCTTTGCATACAGAAAATTAACACAGATGCAGAAAGCAATGCAACAGTTCTAAACTCCTTAGATTAAAATAAAGCCACAAGATGAGATATAAAAGTAAAGTATGTACAATAATGGAACCTGGTTTTCTGCTCCTGCTATCTGCATGATCACATCTGTACTATGGGGGTTAGAGAAAGTTTAGAAATTAATGACCTGTTGCTGTCACCGTTGCAATAAAATGGGTGAATTTCTGTGCTTCTGTGATTCTTAGTGCTTCTGTCACCCTATTTGTTCTGCTGTGGGATTGGAAAGATTGCTTTAAGGGAGCAGAAGCCAGTCACCCAAAATTTATTATAGAACTGAGTTTTATTTCTTCCATTTTATGGTATGAACACCCTTAGGAAAAGAGTAATAAAACCAAAGGCACAACTCCTGCTAACAGTCTGCAGGTACAGCAGATTATTTTGCCCCCATGGTCTGAAAGTATCCATGAGGTTGAAAAAGCATAAATAATAAATTTCATGAAAAATACTGGGGAAGGGAACTGAGCTGAAGTGAGGGACAGAATCATAAACAGGTATCCAATAAAAGATAATACCAAACTTATGAGACAGGTAGACACAAACATACCACAAATGAGATCTAAACCCAAACATGAGAGATATTTGAAAAGGTGCAACAATTTTAAGGAAAAAAAAAAATAACCCAGTGAGAACAATGAACAAAATCAGGAAAAAAAAACCCAGACAGATAGAAAGAGGATAAAGACTTTAAGAGTTTATTGGAAGAAAAAAAGCAGATATAATGGGATGGTGACAGAAATCTATTACAGTGGTAGCAACCAGTAACTGAAACAAAGCTGGATAGTCCCCCTTGCCTCCTGTGGTACAAGAATTTTTATGATTTTTAAAAGCAGCCATGAAAACAAACTACTAAAATCTGCTCAACAGTGAGGACTTGTGTGCTATGGCTAGAGTTCCATGGGGATAGGCAGATGCAGCACATGACTTTCTTCAGGACACAAGAAAGGTTATTTTTCCTTGTGAATGTGTAGTGCTAAATGTTGCTTACATAGGAAATAATTTATTCTAAAAAGATGGAGAAAAGGGAGCTTTTGCAATTAAAACACACAGACAATGTCATGTAACATGAGAGTTCTGTTAAAGGAACTGAGAGAGAAACCAGAACTAAGTCACCTAATGTATCTGTGAAGTACTATGGGAAAACAGCCTCCTTTTGTTCAAAACCTGAAGGATTTTCCTCAGCTAGCTTCCAGCAACAACCCCAAAGGACTGCAGAAAGCCAGGCAGGCCAGGCTACACGTGCCCCAGCAGCTTTGTTAGGTTTTGAAACAAAGCTCCAGCCCTGACTACCATCTACCTATATCTTCCCTTTTTCTGAGACAATATAGGGAAAATAAGCCCCAAACTATTTCACACATGAAGTGCAAAGCCATAAAGACCTGCATGTGGCCACTCAAACCAGCCAATTAAAGCCCAGAGATCATATTTAATCCAGGAAATAATCTTATAAGACCACCTGGATGACTTGAAGTAGGTAAAGGTCTTTCCAGACGCTTATTTACAGACTTGAGATTTGACGAAGGAATATTCTTGCTGGTTAAATTTCAGGTTCTCAACCACCTTCCTTATCTAAGTATGCCACAGAAACATGGGGATTGAGGTGAGGAGTAAAGCTGTGCTGCCAATGCACGTGTGGCCTGTAGTCTTTATTTTACCTGCCTTGGCTGCAATTGTTTCCTAACACTTTTAAGGCTCGTGGAAAAATGTAGTAGTTAGAAGATTTCAAACCAACAGCGTGGATTACTGTCTCTAAAGTAAAAAGAATATGTATTGCAAAGATTTCCTGCTTTCTGGTGATGGATAAGGGACCACAAAGAGTCACTAAGAAGAACAGATAAAGGCCGAGGCCCTTTGTTATCACCTTCTAGTGGTTTCACAATCTGAAGCTTTTCTGGCAGGTAGGAGCGGCCGCTGATAGACATCCCCGAATATCCAGTGAATTCTGAAAACCTGGAGTGAGTTCCCAGGGACATGATGCTCTCTGTGGGGGTCACGGAACCACTGTGGAGTTCCCCCTTCTCTGCCAGCTCCCGCAGCTTCCTTTCCTGCTCCTCTTCAAAGAACTTTCTCTCCGAGAGGTAATTCTCCCTGCGGAGGGACAGCCTGCGCAGGGCAGTCTCCAGGTCGCTGGAGCCTGGGGTCCCTGGAGTTCCAGGCTTCTTCATCCTGTCTTCATTGCTAAACCACAACAGGGGACACACACACCACACAAAAAAAAAAAAGGGAGGAAAAAAAGATTTCTTAGAGATGCTTAGGACTTCCACATGGCAATTTTGAGACATTGACCAATACCTTTTAAAGTTTTATGTCTGGGAATAACTTGCTACTCGTCCACAGAGCTCAAAGGCAAACATTGATGTTTTCTTTCTCTTTCCTACTAAACCTGATTTGAATCCTAGGTCCTGCCTGGGAATTCCTGGTTGGTAAAGCTGCACTTTACTTAAGAGCTTCCTCCTACAAAGAGAGGAGAGATGTCTCCTTGTTGTGTGCCTCTTACAGCTGTACAGACTCAAGTAAGCAGCCCACACCTTACAGGGCTGCAGGAATATCACAGTGAGTCACAGGAGTATGTTATGCTGACAAACATTCATTCTTTTGAGACACAAAGTGGGTTTTATTGGAAAGTGTACACAGCATAGCGTGGAGCTGCACTGGAGGAAGAGACAAGCAGCTAGGGGAGCAAAGTTCTGACTGGATCCATTCACAAGTTTTCATATGAGGTCACCTACACACACCCACACACACTATTTATTTTTCAGGATGAAAAGAGTGTAGCTGTAGCTTCAAACTCCCTGGCAACATCATCTATAATGTGTCTCAGAGAAGGCCTAAGTTGCAGACAGGGGGTCCATGGTACTTTCAAAAAGCTTTCCTTTTTAAATAACCTTATAGAATCTGTTAGG
>NW_008615394.1:0-31516 GCF_000691845.1 Merops nubicus
TTCTGTCCTGGTCTCAATCTTGTCCTGTCACTGCTGAAAACTCTGCTTGCCAAGGAACCCTACCCAACACACCCCCTACAGAAAAAACAAACCCCCTCCACCCACTACCAGCAGAACCAACCTTCATACTACTAACTTTAGAGGCAGAGCACCTGATTTTAATCTCCTAATTGGTTTTCACCCAAGGTTGGCCAAGCCTCGAGAGAAAACCAAGAGGAAGGTCTCTCCTGCCTGGTTGTGGGCATCATCCATATGTCAACTTTGTGTCAGGGCTTGGGGTTTAGACCCCAGCACGTCAGTGACCAAACGTGCCTTGGTGCCTGTCACCCAAACAGGTTGTCAGACACTGTCGTGAGGACACACATACTGGAAAATACAATAAAGCCCCAGCTTCTCACAGGTCATTTGTCCAGGCTGTGTTTGCTGTGCTGCAGATAGAGATATAAAAGCTGGCTTTTGTTATACCATTTCAAGTCCAGGGTGGTGTTATGTCTTGGACTCCCTACTCTGCAAGGCCAGCCATCGTTGCTGTTTCCAGCTGCAGTCCAGAAGCACTTTGGCATCTTCTGCCCAGCAGGGAGCCCCAGCGATTAAACCATGGGGCCAGTGAGCTCTCTGCAGGGTCCACGTGAGGATGCTTTGTGAAACAACTCTCTGTGTAACGCCAGATGGACTTCAAAGGCATCTGGTTCGATGGCACTTCTGCTACTCCAGAGCAACCCACGTATCTCTGCCACACTGCCTCATGCTCTGGGAGCAGTGCTGTGTGGTGGCACTGGGACAGGCCTGTACTGACAGGGAACTGGGGAGTTCAGAGCTAGTGGGAACGAGAGGAATAGGGGAGAAACGTTCCCAGGTCCACACTCATCCTCTGAAGAGCCCCCGTGGCATCTTTGCTCTTTCCACTCTGTTATATTCCATGCTGTTGAGATTTTTTCTGTTCATCTGAGTAGCTGAGCCTTTGGATGACCTCCAGGATGTTGGAGAGCAGAGCTGATTTCCATCATCCAGTCTCCAGACAGAGGAAAGAGAGAGGAGACATGGTGTCCCTTGGAAGCCATAGCTCAGGTAACTGCATTGGCTACATCCTTAAATTTACGTCTCCAGTGCCTCTGGTGCTGGAATGACAAGGTAATAATTTTTGCATCAAATCCTCTTGGAAAGTTCACACATATTCAGATTGTTGAGATGTGCTTGAATCCCTCAACTCATGTTATCTCCCTTCTATGTGTGGGATAGTCTCTCCAGATGGCAGATCACCTAACAAATGAGCAACTTCACTGTCATTTCTCTCCAGAGCTGGAGAAGAGCAACCCCAGTCAATGGAGAGATTCTGAAGAAGCTTCCTGCTTATGGACTTCTCCTTGACAGCAGGGCAGTGGAGGCGATGGCACAGCTAAGGACCAAAGGAAAGGACTAATTCCCTGCCAGGGCTCTGCCAATAAAATCCAGAGGAATCTAGTACTGAGCAAAAGAAATGAGTCAAAAACATTTCTGGAGTTTGGAGGCTCTGAGACAGGAAGAAGATGGTTCCAGAAGTCAAATCAGGTGGATTACACATCCACAAATCTGAGAGGGTTACAAAAGCCCAAACAGTAGCCTAAATGAGGAAGAAAATGACACTAAGTGCCTGCCTGGATTATGCACCTTTGCACATGTCAATTATCATAGCTGTGCAAAGGAGTAGCTGCTGCTCAGGAGCACAAACAGAAGGAAATAACAATTCTTAATTTCCAAAATAAAGTTATGGAAGGAGGCAAATAAGCAATGAATTCAAAGTTACTTGCATTCAGAAGAAGCCAGGGACCTAAAGTCACATAGCGAGTGCAAAGGTGGTACTGTGTGTGTCACAACCTGACGAGGAGGTGACAAGGCCTGCGTGTAGCTGATGGAGGAGTCAGCTGTTAGCTCAGAATTCCCATGCCTATCTCCTTCCACACCCGTCTCACCTGCAGCTGCTTCTTGAGCAGGCACGGTGCTGATACAGTCTTGTCAGTGAGACCAGTGGGTTGAGTTAGCTCAGGGGTCTGAAAAACAACACTCCTTTAAGACAGGTTTATTATCCAAACAATACCCTGCTGCTTTGGTTTAACTCATGTTGCTTGGGCTATGACATTAGGTCCCACTGGGAGGGTCAGCTTTGCTGTGCTGTCACTGGCTCCCAGAGTCCCACAACTGCCACCCAGCACAGCTCCTTGCAGACCTGATCTTGACCTTGCTTTTGGGTGTACCTCATCGACCTGGCCTTTCCCCACGCCCAATACAGCAGCAGCAGCAGCAAGTGCAGTGTGCTTTTGTCTGAAATGTAGGGGGGAAGTCTGTAGCCCTAGTAATGCTCAAGCAACCTCTAATGACAGTTTGACACCTGACACTTGTGTAATAAAACCAGGAGGTGTTAATGGAGTGTATTAATGAAGTGGGACTTTTATTTTTATTATAGTGTATTAATGAAGCTGAGGTTTTATCTAGATGGTGATAGTGTGAGGATTGTGGGAGACAGATGCCTAGTCAGTGACCCCCCAAAAGTAAGGGGAAGTGTACTAGGAAAGGGAAAAGGACCTGGAGAAACTAATATTAGTGGCTTCAAAGATGAGGGATTCTCTGTATACTCTGAGAGTGACTAAATAAAACGACTGGCATCGTTACTTAGCTAAATAGGATTTTCTACTTGTGTCGGATTATTTTAAATGTCAATTTGATTAGCCTGATTGCTGTTGGTTTGTCCCTAAGAAGTGCATTACATTAATTTAGCCTTATATTGAGAAAATACTTTGAACTATGATACCATTTATTAGCGTGATTTACTTTCTCCCAACAGACGTGTTAGCTTTGCCCTCAGCGCTCGAAGCTGAGTTTTTGGAGTTGAGTTCATAGTGTTAGTTTCAGCTGTGGGCAGAGCTTCCCTCTCCATGAACACTTGCAAGCCACCTGGCTGTGCAGGGATTCCAACCATCCCGTTCACTTAGCAAAAGAGAAGGCAGATAACCCCATGAACCTTGCTGTACTACAGTCACCTCAGGGGCAGGGCTAGTTCACACACTCTGGATAAACCTCTGAAATGATGTAAACCACTGCTTTTTCTGTTTTTAAGGAGAAGAAGCTCCCAGGAGAGGAAGGAGGAGGAAAGCTTACTGCACCCTTGCTGAAAGCTCCACCAAAGGCAAGACCCTATGGCCCAGGGACATAGCTGGTATTAGAGCCCGTTGCACAAGGTGTATGATTAACAGTACGTTGTTCCACCTCCACTTCCCTGTTGTGAACAGTGGTTTTACTCGCCAAAACCTTCCTGGTGAGCTCCCATCTGCACTCAGCAACCTGTGGCATCAGGACAGAGATCGCCTCTCATTTTTAGCCACACATTTTGGAGCCTTACTCCTGATAAAATGGCATCTAGAGACCCAAGCAAGCATTTTAAGGCCATCCTTGTGTGACTTTGTGCAGGTCATATCAATAACTGATCAAGGTATCTCTTAGGATGCTGCTGTAGTCTTTGGCTGTATCTCTTTGTCGTGTGCCTGGCACAAGGGGCCCAGCCCTGGAGATGGCTGAGTGCTGCAGCAAGTACCCATGGTGAAACAAACCACTAACCTCCTCCTCAGGCTAAACGCAGCTCGAGAAGAGCACCCTGTTGAGTCCATCTGGAATTGCTGAAGGACATACTCAGGAAATTTCAGGCTTGGCCTTGGCACCAACAGGGCAAACACAGGCGATTAAATGCCATGGCCATCTTCGAGCGACTGCAGCCTTTGCTCCTTTGGCCACCTCTTACAGCCCAGGCGTGCTGGGAGAGCTCCCGCACATCATTAGCTTCTTGGTCCTGCCAGGTGAGGGAAACGTTTCCAAGATTTCATTTAATACCTGTATTTAATCCATTAGCTCTCCCTGCAGACCTGCTGCAGGCTGGGCTGTGATTAAGGAGGAGATAAGTGCCCTGTTTATTGCTCTCCTGATACCTCTCCATTTTCTTCTCCACTTCCATGGACAATTTTCACCCTGTAGTTGTGCAGTGTCTTGGAAATGCGCATGGGACTCCCCTGCCCTGCCCCCTTGGGATGGCTTGAAGAGGAGAGACCCCTCCAGCTCCAGAAATGCAGCTCTCACTCTCCTGTCCCTGGACCAGAGTAAGATGTTCCATTTGTCATAGACAGGGAAGTTTCACAGAAAGTGCTGCTGTGTGGTAAAGAGAGCAGAGGCAGGAGCAAAACCCTTGCACCAAGCATCCATACGCCCAAGCAGACATCCATATCATCAGGAGTAACCAGCCTGCATTCATGGAGAGGAAGTCATGTTGGACCAAACTGATAAACTTCTACAATGAATTGACTAGCCTGGTAGATGAGGGGAAAGCAGTGGGTAATTGTCTACCTGGACTTCAGGAGGGGCTTTGACACTGTCTCCCACAAGCTCCTCATACTGAAACTGGTGAAGGACAGGCTGGATGAGCAGACAGTGAGATGGACTGAAAAGTAGATGAAGGGCTGGGCCCAGAGGGTAGTTGTCAGTAGCACAAAGTCAAGTAGGAGTCCAGTAACTAGTGGTGTACTCCAGGGGTCAATACTGGGTCCAAACCTCTTGAAAATCTTCATTAATGATCTAGAAGATGGGGCAGAATTTGCCCTCAGCATGTTTGCTGGTGATAGGAAACTGGGAGGAGTGGCTGATGCACCAGAGGGTCATCCAGAGGGACCTCAGCAGCTTGAAGAAATGGGCTGACAGGACCCTCATGCAGTTCAACATGGGAAAGTGCAAAGTCCTGCACCTGGGGAGGAACAACACCATGCACCAATACATGCTGGGGGCCATCAAGCTAGGAAAGCAGCTAGGCAGAAAAAGATCTGAGGGGTCCGTCTGGACACGAAGCTGAGCATGAGCCAGCAATGTGCCCTTGCCAAAAGGAAGGTGAATGCTGTCCTGGGCTGCACAAGGTAATGTATTGCCAGCAGGTCAAGGGAGGTGACCCTCCCCCTTTATTCACCACTGGTGAGGCCATATCTGGAGTCCAGTGTCCGGTTCTGGGCTCCCAAGTACAAGAGAGAGATCGGCATACTGGAGAGAGTCCAATGAAAGGCCAGAAAGATGATGGAATGAAGCATCTCCCCTGTGAGGAGAGACTGACAGAGCCAGGACTGTTCAGCCTGGAGCAGAGAAGGCTCAGGGGGAGATCTTATCAATGTACATAAACACCTGAAGGGAGGGTGGGAGAGGGTGGAGCCCAGCTCTTCTCCAGTGACAGGACCAGAGGCAATGGGCACAAACTGGAATGCAAAGGGCTCCATCTGAACATCAGGAAATGCTTTTTTACTCTGAGGGCACTGGCAGTTTGTGCAGGAAAGCTGTGTAATCTCCATCCCTGGAGATACTCAAAAGCCATCTGGACATGGTCCTGAGTGCAGCCTGCTCAAGGTGACCCTACTTGAGCAGGGGGATTGGACCAGATGACCTGCAGAAGTCCCTTCCAACCTCAGCTATTCTGTGATTCTGCCATTTTTGTAGTTACCACCCTTGCGGGGAGAAAAGTTATGAGCAAGATGGACCAAGAGTCATCTGCAACCACCTGTTCTCTTTGGTCCCTTGCCATTAGGCTATAGGCTTGGGTATCATCTGTTTTGTTCTCCCAGTTTCAGGGGCAAATTCAAGGTTTTATTTTCATATTTTTCCTCTTCAAAATACAAGGGGAGGGCTGGGTGAAGGGAGGTAGAAGGGGACAGGCCGGGAAGGAACAAGAGTAACCATCTCCAGCAGACCACGCTCTGCACGGAGCTCTTTCCAATAACGTGCTCCACGAACCCTGCAGCGCGGCCACAGCTCCTGTGAAAACCAGAGAGGATGAGCACGAGTGCCTGAGTCACAACAGCTCTCAGCTGTCACTGCCACGGCACAGGCTGCACTGTGCCCACTGAACCTTTGGCTCCTCCAGCGCTGGGAAATGCTGGTTTCCCGTTCAGAGCAATCCATCAGCAGCTGTGAGGTCAGAGCAGTTCCCATTTCTGCTTTGTTTTCACGTCCCCAGGTGCCAAGGGGTGGTTCATATGGGACAGAGAAAGGTTTTGGTTCAGTGCCCCTTTCCACTCAAAAAGATGTTATAAATAAAACCTTAGTAATGCATGATTTATTTCCTTTCAAACACAGATTTCCAGTGATGATGCTCTTTTTATCACTGAGTTAGACATGAAGCAATTTTCATGTCCACTGTGGACTTGAAGTGCACTAGCCACTTTCTGAACACAGGGAACTGTTCATCTCCAGTTCATTGGTTCTGACTGCCTGAACAAATGTTCTTCCACACACAGTACTCATTTGGCTTGTTTTCGGTATTTCTAGTGGCTTGGCTCACACCTTTCCTGGGGCAATTCCATTAGCATGTGAATTAGCAATCCCACAAGGAGCTCATTAGTACAGTGCCAAGCCAGAGGTCTTTAGTTCATGGTAGCACCTGGTCCATTGGTGCACCAAACATGCTAGTGCCCGCTGCATGAGGATCAAAAAATGTAGAGTTAAAAAATAACACCACCACCCCAACGTTGAAAATGTGGCATTTTGACACCTGTCCAATTGGAAGAATCCACATCTGCCATCTATGGAGATAAGATCTTTTTTCCAGACTTCAGATAAGCTGCAGTGACATCACTGCTCAGATAACAAGAACTTCCACTGTTATTTGCTGCTCTTGGCAGTAGCTCATACCTAAACCATACAACATTCCTTATCTGTTGGCATTCCCAAAGGGAGATGTGTCTCAGGGGTGATGGGCAGCCCCTTACATGGCTTTACATGCTAGTTTCTTATTGGCAGACATAACAGCATACTCAGATGAAATGTTCAAAGAAAGAGATACTTTCTAATGTGACACTGAACTAATTTTTGCTACTCATTGCTGTGAGGTATTCTTGCACCAAACCTTCCAGCATGGTGACAGTGAGAGTTGGATCATTCAGATGGTCCTGCAGGCTCCTTCTGAAGCTGATTGCTAGCTTAGGATCATCCTAATGCCTTCCTATAACTTTTGAGAGGTTGGCACGCTTGGAGAATATTACCCTTCCTAATGGGCTTTGAGACAAGGGAATACACGAGGATAAATGTACCATGAGCCAAGTCCCTCTTCAGCATATTGTCTTTTTCTTTGCTTGGATATGGCACCCATGTGGCCTGGGAGTGTATGCAAAAGTGAAATTTCTCTCAAGATGCGTCATGTTCTAAAGGCCATATTTCCCTCTAACACCATTTCCCTCTACTCTTCCCTCTTGTAATGGGCATACTTTAATCTCCTGACATCACTAGAAGGGCTGAGAGACGCTGAAAGCATTTCTTCTTGGAAGAAAGCATTGTATGGCAATGGAAGAATACTTGTGGTGACAGCGCAGGGAGAGCAGATATGTCTCCCTAAAAAGATCTTACAGCTTCATTTGCATTCAAAAAAAAAAGGAGTTTTTTTTGTTAGAAGCAGCATGGAAACATGAGAAATTCAGCAACTCAAAACATTCCTGAAGGACAAAAAGAACGAGGGTTAAAAAAAAGGGTCAAATCTATCCCTACCAAATCATACTTAGTTCAAGCAGCAAAGATTGCATGTCAGGGAGTGACCAGCCTGCTGATGCCAGTTCCCTCCCTCCCCACTGCAGAAAACTTGGAGCCTAGTAGGCACTGTCCCCGAGCCCAGCCAAAGCCTCACATCTGGAGAAGGCATAGACCGACCATGCAGCTAACCTCTCTGCCAGGATGTGGTACAGCCCAAGGCAGCCATGGCCAAGACCTGCATGTTGGACCTCAGCAAGCATACCCCAAGAGTGGATGTGGCATATCCCAGAGCGGCTCGGCGGTGGTGGGGTGGTGGTGAAGGGACTGCAACTGTCACTGAAATTGACACCTGTGTGTCACTGCAGAGCAGTTGAGTTTATGAGAGCCCACCAGCACTGACTGGGAGAAGACAGCCAAACAGCACCTTTGCAAAGAGCAGGTATGGGTAATCTGAGCAAAATGACCCAACCTATCATTCCTCAATGTGGGACAGGGCTGGTTCAGAAACTGCAACCTAAGCGTACCCAGGTCAGCCGGTACCAACCATTAAGTGGTGTCTGGCATTCTTGTCCCCCTATAATGTATATTAAGAAGACATTGGAAAAGCATAGACTCTACCTGGCCAATTTGGCTTGGATTAGGCAGATTTCCATTGTCAGAAGCACAGAAATAAAAATGGGTAAGAATAGGAGGATCCCTTTACCGGGTGGAACTGAGCCAGGCTTTTCAGCTCCGCACACAATTTTAGCTCACTGCAAAGTTAGCACTGCACACCCTCCTTCCTCCAGCAAGTAACGGGACGGCAGAGGCTGGCAATATGGATTCCAGGTGAAAAATAAGCAGAGGCAGCACGTCAGGGCTTTAATCACGTCGGTATGAGATGTGATTTTTTTTCTCCTTGCCAGAAATACCTTTTGTTGTTGTTGCTGTCCACAGACATTAATGCTCGTGGAACAACATTTGACCAGCCTTCATTCTCGGGCTGGATCCCTGCCTGTTTCTGCAGCTGAGCAGCACAAGGTTTCCTCCGGCGCCGTGGCAGCAGCGGGGGCTGGATTGGTGCCGCCGGGGCGAGGCGCACGCGGGGCCGCTAACGCACTGCAGTGGAGCCGGGCTGCTCCCGATGCGGCTGGCTCAGCCTCCTCCCTGCCACCCCTGGCTGCTTCATTAGCATCAAACTGTTCAAAGGGATGGAAATCGAATTATATTTAGGTCAGAAACATATTTTAAGCAAAAATACCTATTATATTTAAGGCGTCCTGTTCCGAGACTCTCTGTCTGCTGCTTCCAGGATGGCTGCACAAATACTCGCTGTCCTTAATACGTTTTTTAATGATAGGTCAGGCACTCCCAAAATCTGATTTTTGTTGAAATATAAATTAGGTTCATTCTCTCTCTCTCAATCTAATTAATGCTGGTAAATAAGAAACCACCTTCTGGCAGCTCATTTAGGTATCCCAAACAGGTAGATTTCCCTGGATAGCTTTGAGAGAGAAAATAGGTCTGCCATGGTGACGGGGCTGTAGCCCTGGGCAGCCCGGTGCTGCTGGTGCTCTGCTCTCTGCTAGGAGGCAGGGTGCAGGCAGGCAGGCATGCAGGCAGCTTTCCAGGAGTACCAGCAGTCAGATGTCATCCCCCACACTTTGGGCTGACACTTCTTTTAGGCAGTGGCCTCTCCATGACTTTCTGTGCAAGCACATCTTAAACAGCTTCAAGCACCTGGCTACGCCTCCTGTCAGGACTGTATAAGTGATGATCTCCCTGGGCTTTATAAATATTGATCATTATTCTGGAAGCAGCTCAGCAGACAGGAGCTGCTCTTCAGCCCCAGCTCCCACAGTCTTTGAGAAGAGGCTGTGTTGACTCACAGTCCACACGCTTCAAAAGAGCATATCGCAATGCTTAGGGGTCCTCAGCTGTCCATGCTGAGATCAATACTCCAAAGCCTCCTGTGAACAAACCAGGGACACAATTACTTTGCCCAGACAATGCCAGTCCTAGAACAGCCCAGAGCAGTTTTTTGCAGCATTGTGACACCTCCCTCCTCCAAGGGACCCAGCCCACAGCCTCACTGCTGACACATACCAGAGCAGAGGAACGGGGCTGCTGCTGCTGCTGCTTCTCCTCCACCTGCCCACGAGAACACACCGGACGGTCTGCTGGCTTGACTCACTGCTGACACATCCTTCCACCTGCTCGTGAACTTTCCATTTCCATGGATACTTTGTCTTGCATTTGATTCCTGAGACAATTTTCTCTCAAATCCTGTAGGGGCACAGCAGGAGAGAGACCAAAGCGCAGCTGCCTGCCTACCCTGCCAGGCCCTGCCAAACCTCTCCACAGCACACCCTGGTGCTGCAGGCATCCCCGGGGCAGGGATCCTTAGATGTCTCAGGGAGGAGGTGATGCTATTTTTCTGCCCTTCCTCCAGGAGATCTTCAAATCCCCCGCCTCTCACAGAGCAACAGTCTGTTTCATCTCAGCTTGTTTGAAGAAGGCAGCAACACAGGAAGAGCTGGATGGAGGAAGCCAATTTAGGGGAGCTTAGTAGAAAAGATGAAAACATTCCTCTTTTCCAGTGTTGATAGGGATCTTCCCCTCCATCAGCAGCTTCACTGAACTGCTTCCTCTGACCTGCTCTGTGCTGGGCCAGGGAGGACATCACTCTACTGGAGTTCTCCTGACCTGCAATGGGAGCAGGGACAGAGGTGGCTCTTGCCCAGCTGGGAGAGGCATCCGGTGCCTCTGACCTTTGGGAAGAGGAGGATGAGCAGCTTGAGAAATGTGTATTTCTTTCCAGCCTGACCTGCAGTGCCCCAGCCTCAAGCACACTCATCAGATAAAATGCACTCTAGGCTGAAAGCAGCCACGGAAACTGGTTTGAATGGGTTTGGACAGAACATTCACCCAGGAAGGCTTCAGCGCTCGACCACGCTCACGGTGTTATTGGGTTAGCGTTAATACAGCACATGTGGTCCCGCAGGCAGAGGAAATGGCTGGGGCCTTCCTCAGAATTGATGGCTTTATCCCGTTCATTAGAGCCAACCTGCTGGCAGCAGCTGGCTTTGCTTGCAGCAGCAGTGGCCGTTCTTCCTCTTCTGGCGTGCGTGCAAGGCCCTGCTTCAATCCCAGAAAAAAACAAAAAGTCTGCTATGGATCATATGTGCTCTTGTTCATCCCAGCAGCGCTTGTCACGACAGGGCAGTGCAGTGTATAGCTGTCCTTCAACAGCAGCCCCGAGCAGAGCAGAGCAGCCATCCCTTCCAAGGGCCAGAGGCTGCTACAGACACCAGGAAACAATGACGGCATCTGCTCCTGTATCTTGACCTCATCATGCCCCTGAGACTGCACGTGGTGGATGGGAGATGGAAGTCATGTCCCACAAACCACCACATCAACTCCCATAGCTGCAGGACACGCCTTGCTGAATGACAGCAGTTACAGCTGCCGTACACACTGCAATTATATGTCTTTATTAAGCAAAACTACTACTTTTAGATGACTGTGCTGGATGTAGATGCAGCATCAGTGTTCTTACAGTAAAGCCCAGTATTTCTTCACTTAAGCTTTAATAAACCTACACTTTGGTTTTGCAGACTGAAAACTTGGTATAAACTGCTAGTGAGTTCTGAGCATGAGCAGCTGTACTGTATTCAGGAGGAGTTCTCAGTGTCTGTCTCTGGCTCCCTGTGAATCTACCTACTTTTCTCCGGTGTTAACCTTGAATTCAGTCAGATTACATCTTGACAGAATTGGTACAGCATGTTTTTTCTCTTAGCTGATCACTGAATTTGACTTACCAACTCTGTGGCCTGATATTTAGGAGCTTGATACCAGATCTTCGAAGTCCATCTACACCAGAATACCATTTTAACTAGCAATAGAACATCTGTGAGACCTCAACTGTCAGCCAATGCTTCGTCAAGGAAGGAGGAAAGAAATGGAAGTGCTGATCAAAAAGGGCCTTCCCACAGCACCAGTGTCATCATAGAAGCATAAAATGTTTTTGTTTGGAAGGGACCTTTAAGCATCATCTTGTCCAAACACACTGCAGTGACCAGGGATATCTTTAACTAGATCAAGTCGCACAGAGTCCCCTCCAACCCAACCTTGAACCTTGCCAGGGATAGGACTTCTACCACTTCTCTGGGCAACCTGTTCCAGTGTTTCATCACGCTCAATCTAAACAAATTTCTTCCTTCTGTCTTGTCTAAATCCCTCCTTTTAGTTTAAAACCATTAGCCCTTTTCCTGTCACAGCAGCCCTTGCTCAAAAGATTGTCCCAATCTTTCTCATAGGCCCCTTTTAAGTATCAAAGGGCTACATTAAGGTCTCTCCAGAGCCTTGTCCTCTCCAGGATGAACAACCTCAACTCTCTCAGTGCTTCTCTGTAAGAGAGGTGTTCCAGCCCTCTGATAATTTTTGTGACCCTCCTCTAGACCTGCTCCAACAGGTCCATGTCTTTCCTGTGCTGAGGACTCCAGAGCTGGACATGGCACTCCAGGTTGGGTCTTACCAGAGTGGAGGGGCAGAGTTCCCTCCATTGACCTGCTGGCCACTGTTCTTTTGATGCAGCCCAGGATATGGCTGGCCCTTGTAAGGGCACATTGTTGGTTCACGTCCAACTTTTCATCCACCAGTACCCCCATGTCCTTCTCTGCAGGGCTGCTTTCAATCCCTTCCTACCCCAGCCTGTATTGATACCCAGGGTTGCCCCTACACAGATACTTGGCCTTGTTGAGCCTTGTGATGTGCACATGCCTGCTTCTCAAGCTTGTCCAGTTGCCTCTGGATGCCATCCTGTCCCTTTGGCATGTCGACCACACCACTCAGCTTGGTGTTGTCTGCCAGCTTGCTGAGGGTGCACTCAGTCCCACTGTCAGTGTCACTGATGAAGATACCAAACAGCACTGGTCCCAGTATGGACCCCTGAAGGACGTCAGTTGTCACCAGTTTCGTTCTGGACATAGAGCTGTTGACCACTGGATCCAACCATCCAATCAATCCCGTATCTCTCCAGTTTAGAGAGAGGGATAGATCTTCAAAATTTTAAAGTATATTCCAGTAGTGGGGCTGCCTCCCAGCTGGCTCCGCTGGGTCCTGACCCCACAAATTTGTATCAGGCATTTACAAACTTTTTTTAAAGAGCCAGATGCAGCCCAACCAGTTCCAGCTGTGACCACTGGATCCAACCATCCAATCAATCCCGTATCTCTCCAGTTTAGAGAGAGGGATAGATCTTCAAAATTTTAAAGTATATTCCAGTAGTGGGGCTGCCTCCCAGCTGGCTCCGCTGGGTCCTGACCCCACAAATTTGTATCAGGCATTTACAAACTTTTTTTAAAGAGCCAGATGCAGCCCAACCAGTTCCAGCTGGATTCATCCTTCCTGGAAGTGCAAGAGATTGTAGGAGACACTGAAGGAAGTTCTGCTGAGAAGAAACAATGTACTGTGGGATTTAAAACAGTCCTTCCCCCAGAGGAGAGCCTCACATTGTTGGGGTTTTGTGAATTGAGTAAATCAAAATGATAAGCAAATAGCATTCCCAACAAGGCACATGACAAATTGGAAGATGACAAAGGGGAGAAATTTCTCTTTATTTATTCCTCTTTAAAATGACTTAAAAGCAAATTTAAAACACTATTTAAAAAAAAAAAGGAGAGGATTCAAAATATCAAGAAGCTGAAAGTAAAACCACCAAGGAGGCATTACAAGGTTAGCAGAACATAGAAAGCATCGTTAGTATAAAACAGATTTACAGTCTCAGTGAGCAGCAAATTAATGCTGCCCATGTAAATGGAACAGCACATAACTGCCCCTACCCTCTGGAACACAAAATCCTTTTATCATTTTGTTTTACTGTAGCGCTGGACTGGAAAACACAATTTTAGAAAACAACATTTTCAACTGGAAAACATTATAAATATGAAATTGCTCTGTAGGCACTGATAAATGTTTTCCTATGGCAAAAGAGCGTGCCCAAGCAGAATCCAAAATTGCATAATTCCTCTTAAAATGATACAGCCCTGATGTGACTGCAAATAAAAACTACCTGTGCTATTTCTCCAGCACTTGTAGCCTGCCCACTACAAACCATCTGCAACACTGGAGCTTGGACAGGGCGAGGCAGAAGACACAGACAGCAATCCTGGAAAGGGGAAGTACCTCCTGGTAGGTCAGAGCACTCTGGCAGCTCAGCTCTGTGGAGGGCTTCCTTAAGCTGACAGAGAGTGACTGTGTGTCCTTGCCAAGGCTTCCGCCCTGCTTGTTTCAAGTTACACCTGACCTGAGGAGGTGCTGGGACCTAGCGGAGTGAATGGGAGCCAGCAAAGGTTGCTGCCTACAGGCCTGCTTAAAAATAGCCACTGGTGGCCAGCTGCTGGCAGGAGGTCAGCTACAAGCCCTGCCTGAGAGTGCTTCCCTCTCCTCTGCCCTCACGGAGCACAGGCAGCTGCCACGTTACTTACACCCTCCTCCACAGAGCACTCTGACCAGACTACAGAGCCCTTACGTCCTCTGAGGGCAGGGATGTGGACTTCCCTAGGATCTAAAACAAAAATCAACTCAAAGCAATTGGGGGGTGAGGGGGTTGGGAAGGGGAAGGCAGCTGTTGGGGCCTTGGAGAAGGTGAAAGCCGTGCCTGTGTGGGGCACTCTGAAGCAGATTTTTACCTTGCCAGCATCCTCACTTCTGAGACTTGTCCTTCCCTACCTGTTTTGGCAGGTGCAGCCTTCAGCTCACCCGCTCTGGTGAGCAAGATGTCTGAGATGAGCAGTTCTGAGCCCCAGTGTCCGTGCACGCAGGGGAGGGAAGATGCACTTCAGTCTGCTGTTCCACAAGGGAGTCTCTGGCTTAAAAAGTCACTTTTAAAAAATGCCATGGCAGGAAGCAGTTAATCAAACATGTCCTCAAACATGCGCTGCCCCATGGCTATGTACACCTCCTTCTCCTCTGGCGTCATCTGGGCCACAAGCTCAGGGCGCTGGCTTACTTGGCTGTACGAGTGTGGGCGCCCAGCCACTGTGACAGTGGGGTCTTCTGCCTCCACCTCAAACTCTTCATCCTCCTCCTCGTCCTCCAGCCCGTAGGTTGTGGTGGCGGCGGGGGGAGGGCAGGGAGGAGACTCCTCCTCCGACTCGCTTGTCTCGCTCTCGGAGTCGCTGGCGTTGGCACCAGCGAGCGGGGCGGCACCGCCGAGGGTGACCGCTGAAGCAGAAGGTGTCTTCTTCTCGTGGATAAGCAGGGCACGCATCACCTCCTCATTATCATCCAGAGCTGCCCGGCCCTCCTCACGCTCCTGGAAGGCATCCAGATCCCGGCTCCCTGAAAGAGACACAGAGGAATGAGCATTTCCTCACCGAGATCTGGGTGATGGCCCTGGCAGCTTTCTGGACCCACATTAATTACTGCCACTAAGCATGCTTGGCCAAGTCACACCTTTTCTCCATGCCAGCCACTCCTCTCCCCTAAAAGACAGACAGTTAAGATTTTTTCTCTTAACAGCAGAGCAAGTATCAATGTTCCCTAGGAGATGGGAGGCCTGGAGTCACTGTGGCCACGAGCACATCACAAGACAAGACAACAAATGCATGATGGGCAAGCACCTGGAAAAGACCTCCTCATGGAGTTGTCCAGCTTGGGTACCCCTTGGCTGGCCTGATGCACTTTCCTCACTTTGGAGAAGAAAGCAGCTCCTGGGACCTCGGTCTGGCCTTCCACATACCTAGACTATGCACCTAACGATGATGCGTGCCAAAGATACAGCAAGTACCTCAGTGCTGTTTCACAGGTCAACAATCACACACCGTTTCCTTTTTTGTCCCTTGTTTCCAGGTTGTCTGACCACAGCCTAGAGGGCTTACGATGATGACCAAGAACAGGGTGTTGCCAGCACAGATCAGAAACACAGACCCAAAACCAGGCCCTTCCCTGCCGAACTCCCCATCTATTGAGGCAGACAGGGTGTATTTAGAAACTGTGTGCTATAAACCAACATTTCTTTACAAGGCATGTAGTGATAGGACAAGGGGTAATGGCTTTAAACTGAAAAAGAGGGTAGATTTAGATAAGATATAAGGAATAAATTCTTCACTGTGAGGGAGGTGAGGCACAGGAAGGGGAAAAGCTCATTACAGGATCATGGTGGTGGTATCAAATGAGATCCCTCTCAGGAAGAGGATGCAGCTTACAGCCTATAGCCAAGCTGCACAGCACAGTATGGAAGGCTGTGGTAAAACAGCTCCTGCTCCCCAAGCTGAAGCACAGCCCAGCCAGTCTCTCTGGCTCCCAACCTGGACCTCTTA
Organism: Merops nubicus; assembly: GCF_000691845.1. Classification (NCBI taxonomy): domain Eukaryota; kingdom Metazoa; phylum Chordata; class Aves; order Coraciiformes; family Meropidae; genus Merops; species Merops nubicus. Next base: position 15,819 of record NW_008615394.1, read on the forward strand.
TTTGAAGGAGACTGCAGCTTCCAAGCTGACGAAGAAATGGCCTGAGCTCCTCTTTCCTTAAGCCTGGCTGTACAATAGCTGGTAGAGTTTGACATGGCTTGGGTAGGCAGGGTGTCTGCAGTTCATGGATTCAAAGGGTAAAATTCTATTAAAAAAGTGACATTCTGAAGAAAACTTCTCCTAACCCTACATTTGATGAGAGGAATATGAATCTACTTAACACCCATAAACCTACAGACAGTATAGAAAAAAAGAGAAAAAAAAAAAAAAACAAACAGAACAAAAATGAAATAGAGAACCGGATGTAAAAACAAGGCCTAAAAAGTAGCATAAATTTTCTCTCTTGCACCTAAAGACGCTGCCTATGAACAACTGCTGAAGCTGAGGTGATAGCATTCTTCTCTTCATAATGTTCACATTAAGGCCTGCTTCTCATGGACCCTCATGGACCCTCATGGTTTCAGCACCACATCCAGACAGCTGGTGCATAAGCCTTCCCCCAGAGTCAAAAATGTATTCATTACTTTTTTCAGCTTGAGATGAAAAAAATGCTGAGAACCATGTGGAGTAAGGAAGCACCATCTGGTAGTAAAATCCAGGGGAGTTTGTGGACACTCTTTTCGTGTGGTAAAATAAAGGCCAAAAGACCCACTCGTAACTTCACAGGACTTGTGTTTTCATTATAAATAAAGCTGCTGTAATGGGTGATGGCTGCCACTACTATTACTAATGCACTGGTGAAATTCTTGGAAGAAAGGAAGAATGAAGGTGTTGTGTTGGCAGCCTCGTGCTCAGCTTGTTGCTTGTGACTGCAGAGCAAAAGATGCTACTGGGGAGCCTCTCTGGGAAATGGTATCGTAGCTCATCACGTGGAGAGCTGTGAAGCAACAGCAGCCTAGGGTAGCTCCACAAAGTCTGGTTTTGTGGCCCAGGAGCAAGGTTGCCTCTGACTTGCATGAACGGTTCCCACCAGATCCAAGCAGTCAATCTTTTCTCTCAACGGTCCCAAGTTTTCCTCCTCCCTGTTTATGTCATCCAAGAGCTAGAGAAAAGTGTTGCAGCAGCAATTTCAGGCTATTTTTTCCACAAGTCCCCCCTTCAGTCTCCAGTAGTGGTGGAGATTAAGGAGTCATACCACCATGCTGTAAGGAGATATATTCCCCCCTCCTGTTCCTTCAACAGCATCTGAGAAACATTTATGCTGCATACACCAAAAGTCATCTCAAGGAGTCAATTTAAAACTACAGGTGAATTGAGCATCTAGCAGAAAAACAGGGTGAGAACTTGCTATGGCTGGTGAGTAACAACAACATCTGCTACAGACTGCAGGAGGAGGTTGTTTCGATTGCCTCACTTTATTTAATCTATTTGGAAAATGGTTTGGGATCCGTATGCTTGAGAGGTGTTGCATGTGAACTTCAATATCTTTTGACCGTTATTTCACATCCATTTGCTTCACTTCCACTATACCTACATACTGCTCTCCTGAGCACTGCACTGGTTCCACGGCCTCATGCTCACTCCTGCCATCTTCTCCTCCTAGGACACGAACAGTTTCAATCTATAGTCCTCAAATGACTTGGAAGATTGCATCTATTGATTCGCTCTTGTAAAAATAACAAAAGGTCTCCATTTCCTGTTTTTAGTGTATAAGCCTAAATTGTGCACTTACCAAAGCAGAATATTTCTACTAGTGGTTACAAGATCTTGACTATTGTCTATGGACAAAATGAATGAAAATGAAAGCAAAGATAATGAGAAATAAAGTAATACAGACTCACTTGTCATGGTGATAGACCTTCCTACTGTACTTCCAGAAGCTTTACTTCTGGCATGTTCTTTACATAAAACACATTTTGAAAAATAATTGGCAAGAAGGCAGATGGGAGCACAAAAACACTGCTGGTAGATTTGGTAGGCTTCAGAGTGACTGAGTGTTAATAAATATTCTTTTCAGCAGTGACTTATTAGGGAGGCAGCTTTCTAGATGAGACTGAAAGACCTTGGTCCAAAAGCAACAAACTCTCAAGGTGGAAGACACAATGGATAACATTTCAGAAGCACAAACAATTTTGTAGCTAATTCAGATTTACTAACCTAGATTTCAATCCTGGATCTAATAAACCAGGATTTTTTACATTTACCTACACACAGGTGCCTTGCACAGCAGAGGGGAGCAGACAAAATCTGGAGCATAGGGAGCAGCAGCTGTACACACAGAGGAGAACATATTTTTGGCAGCACTCTAAGAGCATCACGTAAGCAGAGTGATACTTCTGCTCTGTGAATTTTCTTACCATCTTTGATTTCATCAGGATCATAAGCTCCCTGCACTGTGCTCTCTCGTAGCCAAATTGGTCTTTCTCTGGCCAGCTTTCCTTCACTTGCAGGCCGGTTAAGGTCCTCCTGGTCCTCCATGCTGATGACAACGTTCTGGGTATACAAGTCCTCATATGATGGTCCTTTTGTAGTCCATGCTTCCCGATGGTGTCCCCCTGCAAGGCCAGCTGCTGTCCCTGAACCAGCACCAGCTGCACGCTCCTTGCTACATAAAAGAGATAAAAACAGAGCACTCAGAACAAGCTCTTCCTTGGACAGGACTGCAACACACTATGGTTAGTTATTTTCCATGATCTGCACCAAGAACTTGCATTCTCATTTCTAATAGGTGGTGCCAGTAATGTCTACACCAACTTGCTGCTTTGGGAAACCTGGGGATCTCCAATGGGAAACCCAACATGAGGCCATGACAACTTCCACAACAGACATTGAAGAGGCAGCACTAAAGCTGCTGTTGCTCTCATGTAAAAACTAACATAAAATCCCAGAGTACCATGAAATAAAAGTCACAGCAGAAAAACATATTTGAACAGTAATCTGGTGTTTGGAAAACTGTCTTCTCGGCCTTTTCACAGCAACTCTATACTGCCTTAAAAAAAAGGACTGAAGTTTAAATAAGCCAGATAATAGGCCCAAGGACCCAGCTTGCTCTGGCTTGTGAACTATTACTAACCACAGGACTCATGAAGGAGTTAACTCACCATGGAAAACACAGTTCAAACCTTTGCTTGAATTGTGAATGACAATGCCTGTGGTAAGTCACATCTCCCTGACTCCAGCTCCTCAGGACAGCAGAGTCCAGGCAGAACAGAAGAAAAGATGAGAGGGAACCTTCAAACCAGAGGACTAGGGCTGAGTGAAGGGCTTTGTGTGGTGACGGTGTGTGGGAGATGGCAAGACAGAACTGTCTTCATCATCTCCAAGCAAAACTTGGAGAAAGAAAGACAGTGACTGATGTGAGGGGTACAGCAGGCAAAGCCTGGCCCTCCTTTGTTCTCTGAGAGGAGCTGCAGCCAGCACATTTTCCTCCAGGCTCCTTTCTAGTTCAGGAGACTGATGGAGAAAAGTAACATTCCTGCTTGGATCTGATAGAATAGAGGGCATCAGGTAGAGCATTTTCTGCACAGTGATGGCAGTGAGCCTGAAGTGCTCTCTGGCCTGTGCTGCTACATGTGCACTGACCAGGGGAAGCAGTGTCAGAATGGAAACTCGCTGCTCTCTGGGTGGTGGAAGCCAAACGTGACTGTTCCTCTGCTCTCACGTCACCGCTCAGTCACTGCTAGCTAGCCAACCACCCTTCCTCCAACTGAGAAACTTAAAATAAGGTTGCAGCTGGAGAAGACCTGAGTAATATGCAATTTTTAAAATTCAGCAAGGACTTAACCACTGCTTGATGAGCTAATTCTGCTGGATTTTTAGGGGTAAACAGTGAGGGGAAAATATGCAGGTAGGTGATCATCTCTCTTCTCCAGATAAAAAATACTGGTGTGCTCAGCCACAGCTTGGATTGAGGGCTACTCTCAGCCTCACAGTAGTGAGCTTGCTGGGGTCTGTTAGTAAAATACTTCACTGCATCCATTTTAGCATGTGTCCACACACTAACTGGTTCTATTGTGCATCCAGCCCCAGGAGGGATCGCTTTACAGCAGCCATGAATTTTGGGGCAGAAGACTCATGAACATTTACTGCTTATTGCTTATATAACCTGAGGAACCACACAGAGACCTTCCTCCCAGTGCGTTATTTCAAGTGTTGGTACCTTTCAGCTCTGCAAGACAGGCGTGTGTTCTGTGAAAAGCACCACTCTGCTTCCCACACAATAGAAATCTCTAACGAGCGTTTCCCTGACGATTTTATGTAATCCACTTTCCTCACAAGATGCACAATGCAGCTCTCCCTCCCTACAACTGCAGCGTGACAGCTAAATACTCAATAGTGCCAGGAACTGCCTAATAATACTTCTGCACAGAGGTCCTGATAGGTGTGCCTGAAATGGACTTTTTTCCCCTACGCAGTCTCATTTAGCACAAAACACTTATTCCATGACGTCAGGAACATTTCAAAAATGAAAGTAAGAACTCAAAGAGACACCTACTCTAAGCCACCCTTGCAATTTTCATCTACTTCTGGACCCCAGTAAGCTTTGCAAACGTGACTCAATTTGCTTCCTTGTTTGTGAAACGGCATCTTCAGTGACACCGTTGGCAGGAGGCAGCAGCCCCTCAAGATTACATGACCAGGGGAATACTCCTTACTGCAAGAAGAGATTCTACTGTTCAGCAAACCCTGTTCCAAACTACAAGATTAAACACTATGGATCAGGCACCAGCAAAAGGCCAGCTACGTGAGCTGCCTGATGGGGAGCACAGAGCAGATGCAAGTAGTGCACTCTTTAAATCTCTCTCCTAGATCCAAGATCTGCTTGTCCCCCACCCGTGTCTAGGCCACCAGGAACTGTGGCAGCTCAGTTGCCCAGATGTGGCTCCATTTACTCTGTTACCCACCAGTTTTTTTTTACTCTGATGGAAATCCTTTAATGAGTGGTTAGCTGTCTTTAAAGGTGACATAAATAATCCTTGACATAGCTGAGGTATGGCCCACAGAAACCACACTGTGCAATGGGGAAACAACTTCAAATTTTCATCTCAATCCTGCCCAGACTATTAAGAAAATGACTTCCATAATGGGGATAACTCTCTCTGTGCCATGTTTGAAATAAAGCACTTTTGCACTTAGCTGCTCTTAAGAGCTTCACCTTCAAAACAGACAACCCATGGTCCTCAATAGTATAACCACAGAAAATTAATTCTGTGAAGATTCTTGTTATATAAAATCAGGTGATTTTGACATAAGAAAATTGAGGGGATATTAAAATCTGTTTGAAAAGCCACAGAAAAGGGCTTAGGTAAAGCAGTTTTATTTTGAAACCTGTGGGGCTAATTCATTCTCTGCAAAGATTAAAAAAATTAATGGCCTCCTAGAAAGATACAAATGAATACCTGCCCTGTTTCCCACGGCAGGTGAATGACAGTTATGCAAAGTCAGTGTGGTTGCTTAGAGCTGTAACTCTCCTCAAAACACACCAAGTTCTTGGGTGTATTAAGAAGAATGTGGCCAGCAGGTCGAGGGAGGTTCTCTTCCCCATCTGCTCTGCCCTAGTGAAGCCACATCTGGAGTACTGTGTCCAGATCTGGGCTCCACAGTTTCAGAGAGACAGGGAACTACTGGAGAGAGTCCAGCAGAGAACTGCAAAGATGATGAGGGGACTGGAGCGTGTGTCTTCCAAGGAAACGCTGAGAGACCTGGGGCTGTTTAGCCTGGAGAAGAGAAGACTGAGAGGGGGTCTTATCAATGTTTATAAATATCTAAAAGGTGTGGATCAAGAGGATGGGGCCAGTCTCTTATCAGTGATGCCCAGTGACAGGACAAGGGGCAATGGGCACACACTGGAACAAAGAAAGTTCCACTTAAACGTAAGGAAAAACAACTTTGCTGTGAGGCTGTGAGGGTGATGGAGCCCTGGAACAGGCTGCCCAGAGAGGTTGTGGAGTCTCCTCTGGAGACTTTCAAAACCCTCCTGGACATGTTTCCTGTGCAACCTGCTCTAGGTGAACCTGCTTTGGCAGTGGGTAGGACTAGATGACCTCCAGAGGTCCTTTCCAACCCCCACCACCCTGTGATTCTGTGAAAACACATGGAGGGTGCCTGCGTTGGTGCAAAGAGGCAATGCAGGCAGTCTGTGGCCTTTTCTCTTTGTTTCAGAATCACCAAGTGTCAGTTTTGTCAATGATTTCAGACATTCAAGACTCCATAAAAATGAAGAGAATAAATAACCCAGGGTTTGGCACTTTTTAAAAAAAACCCTCACAGCAGTGCTTTCATGCAATTAGCTGCTTTGAATTAATAAGAGTTAATAAATAATTAAATCATTGTATGTGCTGAAGCAAGTTGTGTTCAAGTAAGCATTTAAAAAGCCACCTTTTTATTTTGTCATTCCTTTCACAAAGTAATTAATCATTTACAATGTTTTTTAAGTATTTAAGAGTCAAGTAAGTAGGTGCTGCTATTTAATCATGGGACTGCACCAGGCTTCTGCTGTGATAATTTCCTGTGCACAGAAGGGGAAGACTGAGAAATGATTCTCGTTTTTCATGGGGTTATCCCAGTTCTACTACTCAAACTACAGAAAAGGACTTTTAAAGCAAAGGCTAGTGATTCAGCTTGGGCATAAAGGCTTCAAAGAATCCACATATCACCAAAGACATGTTGAGTGACCTTGGGAAAATCTCCTCCTCGCTCTCTATTGCTTCTGTTTTTCTATTAGAACGATGACAAAAATTTGTTACCTTCTTGGCTAGAAAAAGACTAGGAATAGACAAAGAATATTTTATTATATTAATTAGAAACTGTCTAGAGTGAATAGATGAGGAACATTCTCTTTCAAGGTTAGCCTGAGAGAAAAAAAAAGAGTATCGTGCTTGCTTTCCCATTAACTAAAGCCAAGCACCCCAAGGCACAGTGGGAATGATTCCCCTCACAGTACATTTTTTCCCCGTGTGTTTAATTATTTTTTTTTTAAACACAGAGAAGTGCATTACATTTCACCACAGCTGACAAAACTGACAGCTCCCCACATCTTTCTGCATTATTTAAACATCATCTGTTTTTGTACAGCTAGGAATGTTCTGAAAGAAAGTGTCATTTCCCATGGGCAGGAACATTTTAAAGAGTTTCGATGATAACACGCTCTCCTCCTGAAAAGAAGAGGTGTGTAACAAATAGGAGAAAATCAGAATTAAAAAATATCCTTATTGCAAGTAATGTCTCTGAACTAGAATGCAAAGTGTAGAATGCAGAGAGCTTAGTTTCAAAAGCTAGGTAGAAGCAAAGGAATAGATAAAAAATAAGGGTTTGAGGGAAGGAAGACAGCATAGATGGCACCTTCAGAGCTTTGCCAAACAGCTGCAGCTCACATTTCTTAAATACTGGGGCAAGGGCTTGGTATGCATACCAGCTGGAGCACAGCAAGCAACAGGTAATTTGAGCACCTCACCCCACAGAAAACTACATGCAGGAGGCTGACCAGCAGAACAGTCATCTGGCTCCTTCAGTAAAAAAATGGTTACGACTCTTTGTCTCCTTATAAACCACACTTTCCTTAGGGCATCTGTCAGTCGCTTGCATAGCTGATGTGGAACACATAAGTCCTCAATGCAACCAGAGGCTGCACAAGGTTTGGGAAAGCCTCACAGAGCAGAGGAATGCATTACAAGGAAGCAGTGCAGTGAGAGAAGACCACACGTGTTCCCACCTCTGCTTCAGGGCAGGAATCTCTGTGGGTTCTGGCTCGAGGATTTCATAGGCTAAGTTAACATCTTCCGTCTCACGAAGCAGCGCATAGATGGGCTCAATCTGCTCATTAAATCTTGCCACGAGTGTCCTTGCATCCTTTTTGGGCATCGCCGACTCATCTTCTTCCACTTCAGTCTCGCAGAAAGTACAGCGGAATGTTCCTAAAATGAAAAAAAGTTGCTAAGCACTGGGAGGAAAGCAACAGGCCCAGCTCTTTATACAGCCTTTTAAACAGCAGTGCCTTCCCATTTTCTTAGCTTGATGCCAGATAGCTTTTTTCCCCCCTGACAATCCCTGCCCACACACAGTGTACCTGGTTATTATTTCAGCAGACAACAAAGCAAGCAGTTTGACACCATCCAGTGATACCCAGTTGGGTACAGTTTCTCGCTCTGAAAAGCCCAGATGGGCTGCAGTACCTCTACTGAGATATCTCCTAATCTCACTCCCTCTTTCCTGCTGCATATTTTAAATGTCAGCTATAACTGGGCTGTGATAAAAAGCTAAACAATATACTCTTTAGTGTTCAAATATCATCTGTTTCAGGCTCTTGCACTGGTATCTCCCAGGCGACATGAACAGGCTAAGGTCACAGTGAAGCAGGGTGTAATTTTACACTGCACCAACCACTCTGCAGTAACTGCTGGTATAACCCCTTTCATTCTGCAACTGATTGCAAAAAAGATGGCTTCTCCTTCTGTTCCAGGGCCAAAACATGCAAAATAGTCATTACCGCAGAGCAGCAAATTCAAAAACTTATCCCACCTAAAAACCATATTAGCTTCTTGAAATTAAGAATGGCAAGATAAGAATGGCAATTAAGAATAAGCTCTTCTTACAGACCTCATCAGGATCTATAAAAGCAGGTCAAATATAAAGGCAACCGAGACAGTTGCAAGGCAATGCAGTTACAAAAAACCTACTGAACTCCTGCACAGCAAGCTTTTCAGTTCCATAGCTCCATCTGTGAGTGAGGACCCTTGGGGCAGTGCACACACAGTAGGACCTTACCATATGGTCCACGACAAGGGGAGCAGCACAGTGCAATGACTTATCCTTGCAAGGACTGAGAACATACCACTGCCTCCTCACAACACTGACAGCCAGCGCGATGCTCACAACACTCTCAATATCTCTTGCCCCTCTGTGATCTTTATTTATCCATTCTATGATACCTATACACATCTAACATCAGCTCTTGGTGAAGAAAGGAAAAGATCTTTTCACCAGCAGGGAGCCAGAGTACAGGTCATATCAGGGAAATGGTAACATTATGTCTGAAAACCAGCGTTGGAACCAGTGCTGCAGCCTGCTGTATCGCTGATGCTATGTACAGTCAAAAGAATGGGGTTTGCCCAGGGCACACGGGCATGATGTAGTGAGTCAGGCTGGCAAGCCAAGGCTTCTGGTATCTTGTTTTGCTGCTTACACAGATTTCCTAGTCTTGTCACTTCATTTTTCAGTGTAGTTCCTCCTCTGCCTGTAATAGAGTGATTAAACCAGACCGAACTTCTTCACTGATGGCTCCGAGGGCTAGATAATGCTTGCATGCTCCTTGGAAAACACACAAAAGCACTCTATGACAGGAGGTAGATCTGTTGTCTTTCACCACAGTCTGCAGAGATGCAGTTTTCTACCTCAGCACCACCTGAAGTAGCTTTTGCTCAGTGTTACTCATAAATTAACGCGTGTTGAATATGTGGCCTGTAATACATACACATTTTCTGCAATAAACTCTCTCTTTAGAAAGTTTGCCTTGTCTGCATATAAAATCTAGAGCACCTAACAACAGCAGTATACAAACTAAAGTATCAGAGGATCAGTGTTGTTCTCTCCCATCCAAGCATGAAACACTGTTTATTTTTTCAGGCTGTGAAAACTGCCCCTCCGGATTCAAAAATGGTACATGATAGAAGCTGTCAGCCCCACAAAAATTGAAGCCAAAGTCTGGTCTCCTTATCCCACACCTGAGGCTACTGCATGACACATTCGTAAACAAGTTATGTCAATTTAAAATAATCAGTACATCTCCATTCTCATAATGGACTAAGTGAACAAACACAGGTTAGTGCAGAAAACTCCTCTCTTTTTACACTCCCCCCAAAAGTCCTGTTACATGTTTCTGACATGGCTTGGATTTTTCACACTTTCATCTGTGAAGTGCCTGAGTATCTGCAAAAGATGAATATTGTAGGGACAACAGTTCCAATTCAGAGTACCAAAAAATCAGAAAGTAAATACAGCTCTAATGAAATGGAACTCCAAAAGCTATCATAGATTTGCTGCAACTTCCATCCCTCAGGGTTCTTAATAACCAAAAAAAAGTTAATAGATGAATTATGTAAAGAATCTGGGAATGAGTGAAATGACAAGCTTCCTCCATTAATATGCTGGGTTTTTTTGAGGTGATGCAGCACTTCACAAGAGGCATATATGATTAGAGAACTGGGAAGTTGCTTTGACATGACAAATGGCATTTCTATGTGGCAAACCTCTTTCGTTAGGCTTTAAGAGCTCAAAAAATGTCACCAGAGCTTTTATGACATGGCACATCACATCAGCAGTGACATATGTTCCTTACAGACATGAATTGCACGTGACAAACGTGAAGTGAGAGGCCATCCCAAGGCTCAGAATGGCAACGTTCCCCCTCCAATGATGTACCCCCTTCCTGCAGCCCATACACAACTGATAGTTTTCCACTAAAATATGCTGCACAAACTAGGACAAGTAGATATCCCAGAACAAACAAAAGGCTTTCCTGCATCTTGGAAATGCTAATGGAAAGCACATACATCCCTCTCCTTTCCTCATGCACTTGGGCACTCCACAGGCCTCTCTGGCTGCACATTAAAAAGCAGCCATCTGAAAAAGATCTCCTCATCTGCTCCCAGACTCTCCAGGGCAGATACACTGGTAATCTGGCTCCCCAAGGCATACTAAGATTAAAGCAGCTCAAGCTCTGAAGTATATGGCCAGAATATTTAGAGATAATTCCTAATGACTTGATTTCACTTGAGAGAAGGAAAAGGTCAACCGCCCACGCGCTCTGCACGCACGACGTCCAAGAGTGTGTGCTGCATTTGCCATAATGAACACATTTAACTGGCCACAGCCTCCTGAGTCTGAGACCAGGTCCCGCTCACACCCTTCTCAAAGGGTTTAAGCCTCACCTCTTGCCCAACAAGGCGCCTGCTTTCCACTCTGTCCCACTCTCACTACTCTGATACTTCGAAGCTATTGAACTTTTAACCTAAATTTGCCCCCATTCATTTCAAACCCATTTACTGCTGTGCCAAAAACTGTATCTCAGCTAAGCTAGCTTTCACCTTGCTGCTAGTCCTTCAGGTATATTTAAAAATGTCTGTCTTACTCATCCCTCCACCTTCATTTTGCAAGGCTCGATAAGCCACACATTTTTCTTTACCTTTTAAAATTGGCTACCCATTTCTCTGACCATGCTGTCAGCCTCATTGGGCACTTTCTCCAGATAGCTCTCATCTTTCTGCTGTAAAACTGGAAGTGAATACAAGTGTCCAGATGAGTTCTCCCAAAAGCCCAATGGCATTTAGTGCTTCTCTGATAGCCATTGAGACCTTTTTAAGATCACCATGTAACAGACAATGAAAGTGCTGCCTCAATTATCACAAGATCTAGCAATGCTCCTAGACCTTTGTTCCTCCTTTGCAGCTTCCAGTTGATGAACTCCACATTTATAGGAGACATTTGCATTAGATGCTAGGCGCATGAGACTTTACTTTATACCATAATCTTTCAGCTCCTTTTCAGTCCTCCAGTCTTCATCCTCATCCAATTCTTTATTCTTGACTGCGTCACAAAACATTAAGCCAATTTATTTTCAAAATCTCCCACAACTTTCTTTTAGAAGTAGCATTATTACTATTACATGGAGAGTGAGCTAAGGCACAGATGGCACAATTTCAGAAGTATCTGCTGATTTGAGCAGGACTTGATTTGAGTTGCCTAAGAAATGCTTTTCTGAAACTTCTGTTCCAGAAAAGAGCATGCAGTATTTACACCAGTCTTCTTCCAAGCTCTATAATCAGGCATCTCAAACAAGTTAAGTTACAACAGCTAATGACAGCTTTTGAAAAGTTTAGCTCCAAGTTACTAGTCCAACACCACACAGAAACTCAGCTGGCCTGCAGCATCGGATCACGTTGCTGTGGCTACTGCAGTCACCTCCTGCAGGTAACTCCCCAGCTCTCACACTTCATGTTTTTCCTTCTTCTGCAGCAGGCCAGACAACAAGTGTGTTACATGGGCACGGCTCCTCTCTCTCACTGAGCAAAGAGTATGTTTTGTGGGGGGAAAAAAAATTATGCTGCAGAGAAAAAATTACAGTACACATAAGCAACTTTAATTTCAGTACTGCCTACCCCCCAGTTGATGTTAAATAAAAGAGTATTAAGGCCTTGAGAAGAGGACAGGAGTTTCCTAGGTTCCTACCAACAGGATGTCGGACAAATGCCTCCCGCCACGTGACACTGTGCTGACAACCATACGGTGAGGCTGCAGACCTGGAGCCCTCAGTTCCACACAGGCCCTCACCGCTCGGCTCGACAAAGGGAAAATGACAACCTAATGCTGCAGGAGGAGCAGGATGGCTTGCCAGCTTGCTTCCTGCCAACAAAGGGAGAATTGAGAAGGAAACACCCTGGGTCCTGCTCTAGCTTCTTGAAAGAGATGTGCTCTGTGGGAACCTGCTATCCTACCTGCTAGCCCCAAGCCTGAGGTTTCCTATGAAGCTCCTCCCATCTGCTTCCATCCCAGTTCCTGTCTTTCTCCCCACTCAGATGGTCTTATTCTCCTTGCTACCAAGTATTAACCTATCTATTCCTGCTTTCTCAGCCTGGGTTTCTCCCAGTTCTAAAACTTCTACATACATCCTTCTTTTCCTGGGCTGCTTTTTCCAGTCTCGGCCTCCCCCCAGTCCCATTCCTCTCTGCCCCACACTCTTTAATCAACTAATTCTGCTTATTAATTTAAGCTCTGGTCATCAGATTAATTTCCTGTTTCCAGGAAGAGACAGAGAAGATTGTTTCATAGCACAGTCTCTCACTTGCAGCCCAGAAGGCCAACCATATATGGGTCTGCATCAAAAGAAGCATGGGCAGCAGGCTGAGGGAGGTGATTTTGTCCCTCTGCTCCTCTCTGGTAAGACCCCTCCTGGAGTGCTGTGTCCAGCTCTGGAGTCCTCAGCACAAGACAGACACAGACCTGTTGGAGCAGGTCCAGAAGAGGGCCATAGAAATGATCAGAGGACTGGAACACCTCTCCTGTGAAGAAAGTCTGAGAATTGGGGTTTGTTCAGCCTGGAGAAAAGAAGGATCTGGGAAGACCTTATTGCAGGGCCTGACAGGACAAGGGCGAATGCTTTTAAACTAAAAGAGGGCAGATTTAGACTGGATAGAAGGAAGACATTTTTTACAGTAAGGGTGGATAAACATTGGAACAGGTTGCGCAGTGAGGTGGTTGAAGCCCCAACCTTGGCACCATTCAAGGTCAGGTTGGATGGGGCTCTGGGCAACCTCATCTGGTGAAAAATGTCCCTGCTCACTGCATGGGGGTTGGACTAGATGACCTTTAAAAGGTCCCTTCCAACCCAAACCATTGTATGATCCAGAACAATGTAACACAGGCAAAAGCATATACATTCCTCTGATCTCTTCTTTCATTTTCTTAGCAGCCCATTCTTCAATATGGCCAAACTGTTTTTTGATTAAATTTTCCTAAACAATTTAAACTTAGTCAGAGGCACAGAATGGGGAAAACTCAGCATAAACTAAGGGCTTGACAAAGTCTTGAACAGAAAAAAAAACCGCAGAGCAATTCCTATGCCTGCCCTCCATAAATGATCAAGTTCATGTAATGGAAATACTTAGCAACCTAAGCAATAGGCAGTGCTGTTAGTACAAATGATAATTAACTTCCTTTCATTTCTCATTGATTTTCAAGATTTAGAGGACTGTTTATGACAGCACCTAAAGGCATTTCTCTCCTAAATCATTAAAGACACAACTAGTAGGCCAAGTGGCTACAACAGACCTGGATCACTAGTTACTGTAACACACTCCACATTAGGATATAAGGATACTCACCTACTAGAAGTAGCAACCTGAGGGGTTAAATTGAACCAAAGAGAGTTTTAATGACCTTATTGCACTGAGCTAGTAACAGAGCTAATTGCTAAACAGTTGATTGTTAACTGGATTAATGATCACGTAGATTAGACTGTAGGTGCTGTTGATCTTTAGTGACTCCCAGACTACACAGACCACTCAGCCCTCATTAAACTGTCCCCAGCACCTCAATAAGAAAGCCACCCAGTGTGTCTGACTGGGAAACATGCTCCTGCCCCATGGAAAGACGAGTCTCCTGTCAGGAGTAGTCTTTGATCAGGTATTTTATCAGGTAGTCTTTCCTGGCCTCACCTCTCTCTTCTCCCTATATTGGAGACCTACAGTCTCAAGTACATGTGTATTCACATTCAACTTCCAAAACCCCTTTCATTTTAGGCAAAATAGAGAAACCCACCTATAAAACCTGTCTCCTGAACACCACAGCAATACTGTTCTCTCTTGCAAGTAATTCAATGTTTCTACACATGCATTAAAAGAACCAATTACAGAGCACAGTGTTACATAAAATGTAATGTCACATCTCATCCTTCTGAGACAGGTTTTATGGTCCACTGGATCTCAAGCACTTGAGGACACTCCACAGCCCAGGGCTGACTGCAGTACTCTATCTTGAAATGTGACACAGAAAAGTGGATGGTTTTGTATCAGTCCTGTTTGGGGCAGTCCCGAGCAGATACTGTTATCAGAGCTCCTTATGGTACAAGAACAAACCCTGGCCTACACGTAAGAAATGTCAGCATTTTGGGAAGATTTGTTAACCTCACTTCTGGAATAAAATAACCAGCTTTGCCATCGAAACCCAAAATGCTTCCCCCAACACTCTGAAAAGGCTCACTTGAAAATTTTGAACTATAGGGAAAACAATGCATATTGCAACTGAGATGTGTAACATTGGGCAGAGATGGTGGTAGAGCAAATCCAGAACATGTGAGTGATAACTGAAAGCAGAGAACTGAGAAGTACACAGAATGATGCTGCCCAGAGAAGATGGCCAACGTGGTGGTTGTAGCACTGGCAGCTCTCTTCATAACAGGTTAAGAAAGTACAGCACCCCTTCTATCCCTCTCTTCTTTTCCTAAAGAGGTATTACCAGACACATACAATTAGGATTATTAGCAGGAAGGAGAGCAACAACCAATACTAAAAGCTGCCTGATGCATCCTATTATCAGATCCTAGACTGAAATTTCCTAAAACATCTTTTATATCACAATTCTGCCTCAGATGAGTAAGGGACTGTGTGAAGTGTGTGTTTATAAAATGTCAAGCACAGCAATTCAGCTTGAAATAGGTCTAGGAACAAATAATGTAACTAATACTGTTACCTGAAGAGAGATTTTAATCTCCTTATATATTTTTCTGCAGTATCTGAATTCCTAAGAAAGTGGTGTTATCTATTGTTCACAAATGGGATCTGTTACAGTTCTGGGGGCTGCCCTGACCTCAAACAGTGGCAGATTTATTGGTGCCCAACATGGGGCATGACATGGTGAGGTACCAACAGTGACTGAAGTGGCTGCCAGGGTAAAACAGTATGAAGACAGTGTCTCTGGTCCCATACAGGCTTGTGCATCAGCCCTAGAGAAATAATTTGAAAAGCTGTGTGAAAAATTAGACAGGATGGAGAAAAGATCCAACTCTTCTCCTAAAGACTAGTCAAGCGCAGCAGTGGAAGTGGAGAAAAAACAAAGAAATCTGTAACTGACTGTGAATCAGTTATGAGTACCACTGCCATTGGACCAGCCTGATCTTGTAAACCAGGGGTTGTGAGTGACACTCTCTGTTAAGCCCCACTCCCCTATCTCTGAAATGGAATGAGAATGGGAATAAGGGAGAGAGACTT